>NC_056737.1:1236269897-1236367397 GCF_019279795.1 Protopterus annectens | reverse complement strand
AACTGCAATAGCTGTACATATGTTTGACATTTGCTGTGACATTTGAAACCTTCCACCCCTGAGAGAGGGGTGAGGACACCTAAGTATATTGTACTAACAATTATGAATATCAGGCACATGCAGTGCTTGTGAACTGCTATACTGTCATTAGTATGTTAGATGGCTACATCCTTTGATATTTCTGTGTTGTACTCCTACATAAGGGCATGCTTGTGGAAGTAATTCTACAGCTATTCGCAGAGTATGTAACAGCAGACAGGCTGATATGCCTGTGTGTTTCTGACACTTGCAGGCCTCAGATACTTTCAGGTATATATTTGACCAGCCTCAGGGAAAGGTACATATCAGTGGGATACACCCGTGATATATTTCAGATATTCTGCAGTTGTGACTGTGGGGTATTTTGAGCATATGTATTACTACACCATTTCTGACATGCAAGTAGTGTCTACTTTAACTTATTGACAGTTACCATTATGTGGGTTTCCCCACCTTTCTGCCTACTGTTAGTACATTTCACAGGGAGTTAGTGGGGCACAGGTAACAGTTGTTTGCAAATCAGTGACATCCCTGTAAATCAGTCACAGTTGGGAGGTCTGGCCTCTTACCTATTCAAATATGGCGGTGTTTATCCTGCTCTGATACTGTGTGGGGTTTGTAAGGTGCTACTGTAACATTATTACCTACTAGCATGGCTGTTTCTCTTCTCACACTAATGTAATGCAATTCCACAAGAATTGCCAGTAAAGATACACAGAACAAGCTTTGTGTAATGGCCTTCCTATTTTCCCTTTATATTCACTCCATGTATTTCATGATATATTTCTTTCAGCACCAAGTTCTTGTATATCTGCTGTGGCTCAGTGGTAATTCATGCAGACTAGTGTTTCCAAGGTCCGGGGTTCGAGACTGACAGGGTATTTTATTTTGCTGATGAGCAGACTACAGGCCTTGTCATACAGAGTGACTAAGGCACTTTTAAGCAGTTGTAAGCGGGTTTGGCGAGTTTGTGCGACGCTTAGCTACGCTTATCTATGCTTAGCTAAGCACACACAAGCGCACACCCGCTGACTACTGCTTAAAAGTGCTTACTCCCGCTAACACCCGCGCTAATTTCTTTTAAAGAAAAGAAAATGGGGAAATAGGAAAGTGGTGAAAAAGGGGGCACAAAGAGGGAAAGACAGTAGGGAAACCAGCTCGGGATGTGCAGGATGGGTGTAGGGTAGGTCCATAGCTGCCCATTTCTTTATCAGCAACAGCTGTGCATATGTTTGAAATTTGGTGTGAAATTTGAAACCTTCCACCCCTGAGAGAGGGGTGAGGACAACAAAATATGTTGTACTGCCAATCAGAATTATCAGTTTACATGTCCAGCGGACATGTGTGCGAATTGGGCAGCTATGTATGGGGCGTAATTTTTTTGTGGGAACAGAGTGCCCTTTTTTATTTTTTTTTCAGGTGAGAGTGGAATGTGAGGTACAGGAAGTAGGTATATTTGGGGAGGTAGGTTGGGGAGGTTAACAGACAAGAAAAACAAGACACATACAGGGGCGGAGTATGACACATGTGGAGGGTAAAAACAATTGACAGGGACAGATGTTTGGATATCGCGAGCCCATGAGCCCACAGATGGCAACAGTGGAACTGAGATCCCCACTCAATAGCAGTTACCACTGCGCCTTCACAGCCCAGGCCATGGCTGTGCTGGGGGCTGGATAGGATGGGCAGGCACACCCGTGAGTTGCGCCACTCTCGCCTCGAGCTGGCGTAGGGGATCAGTCACAGAACACCTGATCTCACTACGCACCACAGACCGGACCCTATGGAGGGTGAGTGGAGGCTCTCCTCCGGCCACACTTGCAGAGGGGGGACGAGCCCCATCCCCTGCAGTGCTTCCACCCGAAGGTGGCACAGGGTCACCAGAGGAGGAGGTCCTGGCCTGGGCAGTGGTGCCAGGTGCACTCGCCAGCTGAGGTGGGAGAGGTGGGTCTGCTGGAACCCGCCTTCCCTGTTGTCCTATGTTTAGCAGTATTTTATGGCATTTTGGGTTAGTAACAAACAACACCATTTAAAATTAGTTGTAACAGCATGCATCAGTATTCCCATTAACCAAACACCCATGAATTCCGAACATTGAGCAGTAAGCATAACACATGCATATTTAGAACAACAGTGCACATTCCAACAGCATGCAGGGTTGATTGGTGGCAACAGGCCATCAGGTTTGGATATGTGAACAGGGCACATGCATCAATGTACATGCAGATATGTATGAACCAACAGGACAAATGTCCATGGCAATTAATTGTGAATACACATACCCAGTTTGGTGTGGAGTGGCATAATTTGTGAAAATAGGGTAGGGTGGAGAAATATTACATTAACAACTTACACTACCTATACATATACTGTACATTCCTAGTAGATGCAGATATATATCTCCTACATGTATTAGTACAGTTTCCTGTATGTAACCTTAGGAATGTTGGTGATGGGAATGTTACTGCTACATTAATATACATTCCATTTTTATTCATATATGTTCATATCTGGCTGTGTTCAGGTACAGCATCCTGCTACATTTGATTTATATGAGTCTAAACAACTGTAGATGTTCAGCATTTTATACAACCATACTATCTCCATAATGCAAGGGTACAGCAGCATATCCAAATTGTGGGACGGACACAGTCCAGGTTCTTTACTTTATTTAAGACATTAACTCTTTGGTTGTGGCTGTCTCATTCATTTCATTATGTAGTGACTGCAGTATACCTTTATTCCAGACTTATTACAGCTTTCTTGGTAGCTTCAAACTGTCTTTCTCACACTCTCTCACTTATTTTATATTTACATTTCAGAATGGTACTTAATTCTAGGCTTTATTAACATTTATTACTGGGTTACAACAATCCTTTCCAGCTGACTCACTTATTTCATATGGCAGAATTTACAAGGATGTATTCGACACTTGTCTATCCTTTGTTGACTGATTACCACTCATTTTCAGGCTGAAGCAGTTATCTGATATTACAATACAGGTGGAAACTCTATTCGAGACTTGTTTAATTTTTATTACTGGATTGCAATACACTCTTTTCCAGGCTGCATCACTTATCTAATCTTACAATACTAGCAGAATCTTTATTCTAAGCTTATTTCACCTTTATTACTGGGTTACAACACTGAACTCTTTTACAATCTGTCTCACTTATATTCTATAACAATACCAGCTAAATAATTACTAACCTACCTGGTGGCGCAACCTCAGCAGCCCATCAGCATATAATATAAATGCAGCTGTAATATAAATGAAGGAATATACTGGAACATACCTCTCCATATTATAGGCTAGGATAGCATTTCTTACATACGTAATTACATGGATACTTAGTAGTGGGGCATTGGGCATTTGGCAGGCCTCCTGGATCCAACGGTTCAGTTGGTCCTCCTTACATCGCTTCAGGTCCGCATGGTGGGAGGGACCTGTTCACCAGTCCTTGGAATGCCTGTGGCACAGGTGAGATCATGTGCCAACCGGTTCCACGTCTCTGCCTTATACGCTCCCCATTGAACCTGGCCCTGCATGAGTTGTGCTTCATGATCATAGACTAGGAGCCAAACCATATATTTTGACTCCTCAACACCCCACCTTTGTGCTCTAAAGTGATTTCCCTCTCCTGCACCTGCCATCCTGACTGCAAATGGGTACCACAATCAGTTATGGTGTGTATTCCAGCCTATGGGGCTTATATATGCCAGTTTTCCTGCACTTATCTGTGATTGGCCATTTTGGATATTTATCAGCTTAAAGCAAACCTGCTTTGTCATGGTTCTATTTTCATTTATTCCTATATATATGCTAATACTGTATTTCTCAGTGCAACTGTCATGGCTTAGTGGTTCAGTACTTTGACTATGGTGCACAGTATCCTGCGTTCGACCCTTGGCATTGCTTTTTTTATTTTACTACTGTCTAGACAGGCTAGGAGGTGTGTCTGTGTAAAGGCGGCTTTGATACAGCTTTCCCAATGTTGCCCGCCGGTAAGCTGGTTGGCGCGCTGCACAGCTCCGCGCAAACGGCTTACACTGGGTAACGCGTTATTTAGCTATGAGCACTCATATTACGCTGGGTGAAACGCTGCTGAGCTACGGGCACTCATATTAAGCTTGTTAAAGTGCTGCTCACCTCTGGGCACTCATATTAAGCTTGTTAAAGTGCTGCTCACCTCCGGGCACTCATATGCAGCTTGTTAAAGCGCTGCTCGCATACGGGCACTCATATGCAGCTTGTTAAAGTGCTGCTCACCTATGGGCACTCATATTCAGCTTGCTAAAGTGTTGCTCAGCTATGGGCAATTATAATCCTTTTTTTATAAATTATTCTGTCGGATTTCTTCACAAATACATGGCCCATTTCATTACATTTTACTGAAATTATAGTTTTATATAAATATATATATATATATATATATATATATATATATATATATATATATATATATGTCAGGGGATTGTTTCATACTTATTTAAATAAAAATGGTGAATGATGTTGTGGGGGCTCGAAACGTGACTACCTCCTCTTTGGCCAATGTCTCTACCGCTACGCTATTGCTACTTGGCTTAATTTGCATATGTAGATCTTATATACTTTTCAATGTCTGCTAACTGTGGCTGAGCGAAGGGCATACCCGCGCAAACGAGCGCAAATGCGGGCAAACATTTTTGAAATTATAAAAAAAAAAAAATTAAACTGCTATTTTTATGTTTTACACATTTTCAGTGGGGTTTAGTCTGTGGGGATGTGTGGTGTTGTGTTCCTTGACATTTCTAAGGACTCGCTCGTGGGTGTTTACTTTCAGGCCTCTGACTCTTCTGGGGGCATGTCCCTTTGCAGTACTCGGCATTCGGACACGCCCCCTACTTTCCTACACGGACCGTGTTAGCCTAGGGTATGATTCAGCATGCCCTCATGAATATGCATGGCATGCTGATGTCATACCGTTCAACTGCAGCCTCTGAGTAAGACATGTTAAGTCTTACACGGAGGTTTCGTGAATTCGGCCCCATATCATTAAGTTTCAAAAAACGTGTAATAAAACAAAAAAAAACAAAACAAATATACATTTTTGCAGGGGGCAACACCCTTGCAACTTATATATACCAACTCTGAGATCATACTACAGTGGGGAAAGGGGTAAATACCTCCCCTGCAAAAACATACATTTGTTTGAGCCCCAGCATACCAGGAAAGCAATTTGTAAAACTGCAAAAAGATAGGAGGTAAGACAATTCCTAACAATTTTAAAGACAGTAATACAAGCTGCTAGATTGCTGTTAACATACACCTAAGTTCACAGCAACAGGCAGTATCGCAATGACTTTGGCTTCCACATGCATATGTCTTGCTTTTGCTGAGTGTATGTTGTCAATAGCTGTTTAGTCGACCACACATGGTCAACTAAGCTGATGGTCGACAGGTGTGCAAGACTGCATCATTAGTAGGATTGAGGAATATGACCTTACCCATTTTTGTGCAATCTCAGAGTTAGTATATAGTAATTAGCAAGTTGTGTGGGATACTGTGCCTTCCACATGGGGCATGCAGGGTTGCTTGCACCCCTGTAAAAATATTTTTGTGAGCATTTTAAAATGAAACATTAGCATGCACCAAGTCTGCTTCTCAGCACATTTGCAGTGGTATGTCAACAGTCATTTCAACCTTATGAGGCCAGTGCTTTGACATTCAGCAATGGGTGTTTTAGACTGCATGTAGTACACACACACACACACACACACACACACACACACACATATATATATATATATATATATATATATATATATATATATATATATTGATTCACTTCATAATCTCGAAATACTGAAATGTCGAATTTCTGTATATCGAGACCATGAGCTGGGAATTTCTGGTTAAAGGCTTATAGTGACTGCGTATTTGAACTGTTTCTTACTGAAATTGGTGCACCTTGTTTGCTGTAGCATAGACTAGATCCAGGCCTGCTGAATCTAGCTTTGTTTGTATAACATGACATCTAATCCAGGCCTTCTTTTTTGGAGAAGGTTCCCCTGCACCCCAGTGGCAAGTGTGTGCAGTTAGAACTTGTCTGATTGAAGATTACAGGAACAGGTCTCAGTTTTGCGATTTTTTTACTGGTTAATTGGGTAATTTGTTTAAAACCCTTTTCTGATTGCTTGTAGTCATCTAAACCTATTTTAAGTGTACTTTTTACTGTTTGTAGTCATTTAAAGCTGTTTTAAGTGTATTTTTTAACTATTTTTGCCTTATCTTTTCCAAAAAAAAATTTTTTCCTTGTTTCCCACCTTTCTAAGCTAGTATAGTCCAGTTTTCAGGCTAGTGCTGAATTCAGGGCTGTTACAATTTTCTGAGTTGCCCATACCTTACTTGGATAGAGGGAGGTTTCTCTGTTCACCTGTGAGAGAGGGAGCTTTGAGCAGCCACCTGTCCCTGGAGGAGTGGTTCCAGCTCAGAAGTTAGTAGTTTAAAGGCCATTTTGGGCTAATGTCTATCTCATTAATTTCCCTGCTGTAAAAACCACGTTTGCATGGTTTTGCACATCCGGGCAGCGCTGGTTAGCAAGGGCTAAATTTATGCCGGCTCCACCAAGTCTTCTCTTCAGTTTTTCCTTGAAAGTAGTATAACTCTCAACCTAAGCACTTAAAAAGCATCCTACAGTCCAGCACTTGCTCAGACCTAATAGCAAACACTAATATACCCCGACACTTGATTGCCCAGCAGGGCAAGGCTCATTATTCACCCCTCACCAACCAAGCAACTAAACTGCTCACGCTACTATTCAGGCATGACCAAAGGGCAATTTCAGGTATACTCTCCAGTCCAGCTGGTGAACCTGGGTATCCTGAAGCAATGTTACAACTGCCTCATGTACACAGACAACCCTCTCCTCCTACCACAAAACATTAACATATGCGAGAGATGCAATTGTATAGCTAAATTGGAGGCTAAGCTCTCTCTACCCAAGACTGGAAGAGGCAGTCATGAGGAGAAGGTTAACACTTGCACCACACCTCCAGCCTCACATAGACATACTAAACCAGCACTGGCAAAAAATACACATAAATACACAAAATCATACTTGGAGGCTCTAAATAAAAACCTGCAAAAGCATCACAGACCTTCAAAGCAGACACCCAAAAAACCTGCACCTCCTATCACAAACCAGACAACACATAAAACACAAAATCAGTGTGCCACACAATCACAGCCCTTAAGGCGAAATAACATACCTAACACACTAGTAATAGGCAACTCTATAGTCAGGCACACTGACGTCCCACTCACTAGGCTGGACAAGGAGAAGGTTACTGTTAGCTGACTGTCGGAAGTCAGAATCCGCCACATAACACAAGCACTCAGGTCACTCCAGAACAAGTACAAATATGACTCTGTCATTGTTCATGTTGGTGTGAATGACCTGAGACGTACCTCCCTGGACTATATGAAAAGAGACATGGAAGAGCTCTCTTATCATGTAGCCCAGGCGGGTATGACCCTGACCCTGAGTATCATCCTACCCTCACCAAGAATGATACCACAGTATAAAGAAAAAATGATCAATTTCAACAATTGGCTAAGCTTCTGGTGTCATTCAAAGGGGATCCAGTGTCTGTCAGCCTGGGACAACATGCTCGACAGGCCTCGTTGCTTCGCAAGAGATGGCTTGCTCCTGTCACCCCTAGGCTTTCGAATACTGGCCAAGGCTCTTGCTGCCCCCATAGTGCCTTTTTTAGGCAAGGCTCAAAAGTCAAACCCACCTCCATAAACAGCACAAATAAAAAAATGAGGGTTATGCTATTCAACGCCAGGAGTTTAAATCTCAAAATGCACGTGCTCGAAGCACTCCTCAGTATGGAGAACATCAACATCGGTGCAGTAACTGAAACCTGGTTCAAGGCTCCATAGAGCACCCCAGCACTACCGGGCTACAATTCATACCACACATTTTGGTCTCAGAACATGGACCGAAACACAAAAGGAGGGGTTGTATCCATATTCATCATAGATTCGTAGGTTCATAGGTTCATACTAGGCTATCTGCCCTAGGGCATTTATAAGCCTAGCCAGAATGTGTTTGGCTTTTGCCACCCATTTTAAATTTATTTTGCTATGCCCTTTTTCGAGGTTAGTATACTGTGCCTCTGTCTAACAGTGACACAGAAGTGATACCCGGGGTAAACCTACGATCTCCCATCCACTCATCAAGATTCCTCTTGAATAGAGTCAATGAGGGACTCTGCCTAACCTGGACTGGGATTTTATTCCAGAGTGAAGGGAGCCTCTGGGTTATGAATCTGTCCCTCCAGCATGTCCTATTTATTTCAGTGCTGAGGTTCAAGTCTCTCGAGCGTGGCTCGATGGGATTTGGATTTTCTGAGGTGCAGCATGTCCATTAATTCCGGGTTGGACATGGCTTTATACGTCAGGCACAGATCGCCTCTGAACAGGCGGTATGCCACTGAGTAGAGCTGGAGTTTCTTTAACCGGGCAGCATATGGCATCTGTTTGAGCCCTTTGATCATCTTGGTGAGGTACTTTTGGGGTCTTTCCAGTTGTTGCAGGTGTCTGGTAAGGTACATCCCAAAAGGGGCATTGTACTCAATTATGGGCCTGATAAGGGATGAGTAAAGAGGCACGATGACCTCCCCTGATCTAGATGTGAATCCCTTCATGATTAGGTGGGCTATATAAAATGTTTTTCTAACCACTTTGGCCGCGTGGTTGTCAAATGAGAGATTGCTATCAACTTGGGTCCCCAGGTCCCTAATTACTTCTTCTGTACTTAATGGATTACCACCTATGTGGTAATTTGTGGGCACTTTGTTTTTGCCAAAGGGATGACTATACACTTTTGGCATTTAGCTTGAGGCCATGGCTCTGGCACCAGTTGTCTGTTTCTATGAGGCCCTTTTGAAGGATGCTTGTGTCGGCTGGAGAGTCGATTATGGAGCCCAGTTTGCAGTCATCTGCGAACTTGGTCAGCCACAGTCCTTCCGTGTTGGCCTGTACCTCCGAGAAATATATACCGAACAAGATAGGTCCCAGGACTGAGCCTTGTGGGACACCACTTGTAACTGGTTTGGAGTCTGACATGGCTCCAGCAATTCTAATCATGTGGGTTCTGTCCTTGAGCCAGTTTGCAATCCATCTAGTGACATAGGGGTTTATATTTAAGCTGGTGAGCTTATCTATAATGCCCGAGTGGGGGTATTGTATCGAAGGCTTTTGCGAGGTCCATGTAGGCTGTGTGGACCACCTTCCCCTCATCAATGGCCTTGGTGACTGTTTCAAAGAAACCAACCAGGTTTAAGAGGCAGGATCTGCCCTTAACAAAGCCGAACTGGGTAGGATCCAGTGTCTGTAGGTCCCCAATATCTTTATTTATGAGGTCCATGATGATCCTTTCCATAGCTTTGCAGACCAAGCTAGTCAGGCTTATGGGGCGATAATTTCCAGGATCCGTTGAGGCACCACCTTTATGGAGAGGGACCACTGTTGCTGTACGCCACTCTTTGGGCACATATCCTGTAGTAAGGCTGAGATTGAACAGTAGTTTTATGTTTGGGTTTAGCTCTTCTTGGAGTTCATGTGGGACGCAGCCCAGGACACCGTCTGGTCCCATTGATGCTGTGTTTTTTGCTTTGGAGAGGGCGGCTCTTACCTGAACATCTGTAATGTCATGGGGGCAGCACTCTGCTGGGATAGATATTTGCCCTTTTGGTGGGGGGGGAGAGTTTGTGCTGAACCTGTCAGCTAGGATGTTGGCAATGTCTGTGGGTTCAGTGTATTTTTTGTCATTTTGGACTAATTCTGAGCATACCTGGGAATTACCACCCAGGTTCCTAACATAACTAAAGAAAGCCTTGTGATTATCCTTAGTGTCCTGTGCAATTTTTCTCTCGAAGCTGGCCTTAGACAATTTTATGAGTGCCCGTAGTTTTTTGCTAATACTGATCAGTGATGCCTTCCCTTTTTGGGATTTTGCTCTATCATTTAGTAGCTTCCTCCTTCTATTGTATAGTTTGTTTATGGCTGGGGTCCACCAGACAGGGCGTCTGCCTTTGGAGGATTGGGTCTTGGTTTTATTTGGGATCGCATGATCCTTGCATTCTTGAAGGTGTTCATAGAATGCATTTATAAAGGATTCTGCGGTCTGGGCCGTATTTTCCACAGGCCCGGGGCTTTGAAGGATTCCACCTCGGTTTTGAGGAGTGTGAAATTCGCTTTAGAGAAGTTTTTCACTGTGGTTTTCTGGGCAGGGGGTGGGATCGGGATGTGAATATCCAGTGAGATTAGTTTATGGTCTGATCTTACCAGTGAGGGATACACTTCTGGTCTGGAGCATAGAGTCCCCATGTTGGTGATGATCAGGTCCAGTATGTTTTCCCTCTTGTGGGAGTGGTAACAAGTTGCTCCATAGCATTTGAGTTTATAAATTCTAGGAACCTTTGGGCTAGGTGTTGGAGCTAGAGTAATGCTCCCAGTCTATGTTTGGGTAGTTGAAGTCGCCCAATATAATGGTGTTTGGAGAGACCTTCATATTTTCCAGTGTTCTCAGAAAGGCTGAGTGGGGTTCCTGGGGTTGGGAGGGTGGTCTGTAGCAGGCTATAAACTGGAAGGCAGTTTTACCCACTGTTAGTTGCACATGGATAGTCTCTGATGCTTCGTGCTTTGCCACCAACCTGGAGGTGTGGGTATCTTTGATGAATATCGATACTCCCCCTCCTTTTGTGGTTCGGTCCAAGTTTTGGGGCCGAAAACCATGGTATGAGGTATAACCTGGTAGTGCTGGTGTGCTCTCGGGAGCCCTGAACCAGGTTTCTGTTACTGCACAGATATCGATGTTCTCCATGCTAAGGAGAGTTTGAAAGTGCATCTTGAGGTTTAGACTTCTGGCGTTGAGTAGCATTACTCTTAGTTTCTTATCCCTTGTGATACCTATGGAGGTGGGTTTGTTTTTTGAGCCTTGCCTAAAAAAAGGCACTATGGGGGTAGCAAGAGCCTTTGCCAATATCCGAAAGCCCAGGGGTGACAGGTGCAAGCCATCCCTAGCGAAGCATCGTGGCTTGTCGAGCATATCATCCCAAGCTGACAGGCATTGGATCCCCTTTGAATGACACCAGTACTTAAGCCAATTGTTGAAATTGATCATCTTATCTTCATATTGTGGCATCATTCTTGGTGAGGGTAAGATGCTACTCAAGGTCAGGGTCATACCGGCCTGGGCTACATGCTCAGAGAGCTCCTTTATGTCTCTTTTCATGTAGTCCAGGGAGGTACATCTCAGGTCATTCACACCAGCATGGACAATGACTGAGTCATATTTGTACTTGCCTTGGAGTGACCTGAGTGCTTGTGTTATGTGGTGGATCCTAGCACCCGACAGGATACCTACACCTCCAGGTTAGTGGCACAGCATGATACCTCCGAGACCATCCATGTGCAACTAACATTAGGCAAATCTGCAATGCAAATTGTGGCCTGCTACAGATCACCCTCAATGACCCAGGACCAACACTCCCCCTTTCTGGAGACATTGGAAAACATGAAGGTCCTACCGAACACCCTGATATTGGGTGATTTCAATTACCCTACCATTAACTGGGGAAACTACTCAAGTACAAACTCCCAGGTCCAGCGCTTACTGGAATTTATCAACTCAAATGCCCTGGATCATCTGGTAAACTCCCCTACCAGAGGTGAAAACATATTGGACCTGGTCATCACCAACATGAGTGACAGGTGTTCCACACCAGAGGTCAACCCGTCACTGGTTAGATCAGACCATAAACTAATCACTCTGGATGTCCACACCACACCACCACCTCCAACCAAGGAAACCACAGTGAAAAACTTTTCTATAGCAAACTTCACCTTACTTTAGACTCTTTCTTTTATAAAAGGAAGGTGGTCAAATATATGAGGTTTATTGACGACCTTCTATTTTTGTGCAGTGGTGCACCAGAAGAGTTTGAGAATTTTGTTTCAGAGTTGAAGCAAAACAATTGGGGTTTGGATTTCACCTATACCGTGGGGGGTAGATCCATCCATTATTTGGATGTAGAAATTTATGTGAACCAGGATGATACAATTCAATACAAACCACATTATAAGAAGACTGCAGCGGAAAATTTTCTTCATGCGTCCAGCATGCACAGTGATTCCTTGATTGAATCTCTCCCATTTGGTGAATTTAAAAGAATAGGGAGACATATATCAGAAAAGAATTTGATTCCAGTAGAATTCAATAAGGTGGAAGTAAAGTTATTAGAGAGGGGATATTCAGTCATGAGTGTTAAAAAAGCTAGAAGAAGGGTGGAGAATGAGTTGGGCATCATTAGAAGGTCCAGCAATAGGGTGAGATTTAGGGGGATGGGATATTCTGGAAATCATGATATTCATGGTAAAAATAGTGGTGGTTCTAAGGAATCCAATGAAAAAATATTTTTTGTAACCAGATTTTCCCATTTCTCTCAAACTTTGAAGGGACTGGTGGATAGATTTTGGCCAATTATTTGTGAAGATGAGAAGATTGGAAAACTTTTTCCATCACGGGTGACCTTTTCATATAAGAGATATTTTAATCTCAGGGAAATTCTAAACTTTAGAAATAATGGTGAAGGGGGTGAAGATGATAGAAGGGGATCATTTAGGTGTGGAAAATGTAAAGTTTGTAAGTGGATTAGGAATTTGGATGGTTGCAAAATCAATGGGGTTAAATACAATGCCACGGAATTTTATAATTGCAACTCAAATGGGGTTGTGTATATTATAGGATGTGGCTGTGATAGAGAGAATTGGTACATAGGACAAACCACCAGAAGGGTTAAACTAAGGATTTTGGAACACCTAGGTGATATAAGGCACAAGAGGCTGGAAAGCCCAGTGGGAAAACATTTCATTGATAATCATGGGGGGGTTCCAGATGGATTTGTCTTTAGTGTGTTAGGTAGACCCAATGTATTCGGGAATGAGGCAATTTATCGTGAAAAATTACCTTTGATGGAGTCAAGGTTCATTCTTAATTTAAAAACTTTATTTCCAAATGGGATGAATATGGAGGTGTAATGTGTTAGTGATTTTTTCAGTACAATTTTTTTAGTAGTGTTAGTTTCTTCACATATTTCTGAATATTTTTCAAAATATTTTTCAATATATTCAGGGAAATGGGACTGCTTGCAAGGGCAACATTGTGTGAATAACAGGTATATACATTGTTGGTAATATTTATATTTATATTTATGTATATATTCTTAGAAGCATTTATGAAATGAATGTTATTTATTCTCTAGCTAATATGATGTATAATTATGCCTAAGAAATGTCAAAATTGTTTGCTTTAAGTAATGAAATTATTTAATTGGAGGATGGTGCATCAATTATTCAATTAAAGATTTGTATAAAAATGGGTGGAGCATTAAGTAAAATGTATTCCAGGAGAAGGCGAAGGCCGAGGTACCAGAATTAAAAAATTACAATTGCAGCAGTTGGTGTTCTCCATCTTGTATTTTGTATGCTTCATTGGTGAAGGAGTGGAGTAGCTGTGTATATTTTTTAGACATAGGTGGTAAGTTTTACAGCCCCCACGCTAAAGGATAACAGTGTCCAAGATGCAGGAAACTTTACAAATGCACTCTATGAGCACCTACAAAGATGCATGGACCGTGACATCCCTAGCAAAATGAAGACTCACTCCCCTAAGAGAAGGAAACCAGTCTGTTGGACCCCTGCCATAAACAGGCTATACAATGGAAGGAGGAAACTAGTTCAGAAAAAAAACTAATCTCAAGAAGGAAAGACATCCTTGATCAGTATCAGTAAGAAACTGCGGTCCCTCATAAAATCCTCTAAGGCTAACTTTGAAAGAAAAATAGCCAAGGATTCGAAAGATAACCACAAAGCCTTCTTTAGCTATGTCAAGAATCTAAGTGGCAACTCGCAGATATGCTCTGAGCTAGTGCAAAATAGCACAAAATATACTGAACCCGCTGATATTGCCAACATCCTGGCAGATAGATTCAGTGCAAAATTCACCCACCTCTCACCCCTAAAAGGGCCCACAACAATACCGGAAAAGTGTAGTATCCAGGAAATCACAGATGCACAGGTGAAAATGGCCCATTCAAAAGCCAAAAGCACAGAGTCAATGGGGCCAGATGGTGTCCCAGGCTGCATCTTGCATGAACTACAGAACAAACTAACCCCCCAACTAAACTTATTGTTCAACCTCAGCCTCTCCACTGACTATGTGCCCATAGAATGATGCACAGCAATGGTTATTCTGCTCCACAAAGGAGGGGCCACAACTGACCCTGATAACTATCACCCCATAAGCCTGACTAGCCTGGTCTGCAAGGCTACGGAGCGCATCATCATGGAACTCATTAACAAAGACATTGGGAACCTTCAAACACTTGACCCGACCCAGTTCGGCTTTGTTAAGGGCAGATCATGCCTACTAAACCTGGATGACTTCTTCAAGACAGTCACCAAGGCCATAGATGAGGGGAAGGTAGTTTACACAGCCTACCTTGATCTCGCCAAGGCTTTTGACACTATTCCGCACTCGGGAATTATAGAAAAACTCAAAGGCCTGAACATAAACCCCTACGTCACGAGATGGGTTGCCAACTTGCTTACAGACAGAACTCACATGATAAGAATAGCGGGCTCCAGGTCCGACTCTAAACCAGTCACAAGTGGTGTCCCACAAGGCTCAGTCCTGGGACCCCTACTGTTCGGCATATACTTCTCAGAAGTACAGGCAAAGACAGGAGGACTATGGCTAACCAAGTTTGCCAATAACTGTAAACTGGTAGCCATAATTGACTCTCCGGCTGACACAAACATTCTCCAAAAGGGCCTTACTGAGAAGGACACCTGGTGTCAAAGTCATGGTCTCAAGCTAAATGCCAAAAAATGCATAGTCATCCCATTTGGGAAAAACAAAACACTCATGAATTACCACATAGGTGGCAGCCCCCTTAATACAGAAGAGGTAAGGTAATAAGAGATCTGGGGACCCAGGTAGATAGTGATCTCTCCTTTGACAATCATATTGCCAAAGTAGTTATGAAATCCTTCTATGTAGCCCATCTAATTACTAAAGGGTTTGCATTTAGAAATAAAGAGGCTATAGTGCCCCTCTACTCATCACTCATCAGACCCATCATAGAGTACAATGCCCCGTTTGGGATGTACCTCACAAGACACTTCCAACAGCTGGAAAGACCACAAAAGTACCTCACCAAGAAGATTACTGGTCTCAAACATATGTCCTATGCAGTCCGATTGGAAAAATTCCAGCTGTACTCAGTGGCATATCGCTTACTCAGAGGTGATCTCTGCCTGACTTACAAAGCCATGTCCAACACAGAATTGATGGACATGCTCCACCTAAAGAAATCCAAGTCACTGCGAGCCACTCGCTCTAGTGAGCTAACCTCGCCACAACAATAAATAGAACATGCTGGAGTGACAGATTCCTGTCACAGAGACTCCCCATGCTTTGGAACAAATTTCCTAACTACATTAGGCAGAGCCCCTCACTAACACTCTTCAAGAGAAACCTTGATGAGTGGATGGGTAACAGAAAATACACGCCTGGGATCACTTCATTGGCTCTTCTTGACAGAGGTTCAGTTAATTAATCAATGGGGCGGCGAAAGCTGACACACTCTGGCTAGGCTTATAAATGCCCTCAGGCAGATAGCCTAGTACCGACCTATGAACCTATGAACTTATGAACCTATGAAATCAAATCCACAAAACACCGAAACACCACAACACCGAGCCCAAAACTGCAAACCACAAAACACAAAAAAAAAGCATACACCAAACCACACACACACCACAACACCTACATAACAACAAAAGCAAACAAAACCACACACATACACAACTACAAAACAAATAAGCAGGAGGGCAAGCCCCCATGCACCTCCCACACCCCCTTACTTATATATACTAACTCCGAGATCGCACAAACAGTAAACAAAAGCAAACACACACGCATATTCTCCAGTCGCTCACACACACATAAAACACATTAGCACACTCACACACACTCTAACTACCACCCAAAACCCTTACAAAACACTCACTTACCTGACATAACTGCTAAATCCACAAACGGCAACCCGCACCATCACAGCACACTCCCGAACACTACGCAGCGTAAAGCCATAACCGTGAATTTGAGATATTTGAATTCACGATTATGCACTTTCGCTATTTGAAAAGCTTGACTTTATAGTCTCGAAATACTGAAATTCGACATTTCAGTACTTGGAGATTATAAAGTGTTTATATATATATATATATATATATATATATATATATATATATATATATATATATATACATAATTGGGTCTACTTCAGTAGAACAATACTCCATATGTATGAAGACCACATTGCCAAGACAAAATGAGCGTAACTGCAAAAGACCGGAAATGTTAAACCCCAAATACCACATAACCGAAAAGAATGTACTGGTGTTTAGTCACCTGCAGCACTGTACAACAGATGTTAAAATGCCTTTTTCCTCAAAATAGTGTGATTTCAGAGTTGGCATATTTAAGTTATGGGGGTGTTGAGGGTGGAGGTCCCCACAAGGGGGTGCAGGGGGACTTGAACCCTGCAAAAACGTAGGTAAAATATGATTGTAGTGTTTTGCTTACCAGGGCAGTCTTGTCACACCTCTGTATTATTGAGGCTGCATATATTTTAGTGTAGACTGGTGTGTGAAATAGGTTTGTAAAATAAACAGGTACTGTGAGACCAGGATAGAGTGTATTAATTTATAGTACTGTTACTTTAAGGTGTTGTCGAAATATGGGAATTGTGTGTTTTGGGAGTTTTTATTCTGGTTTAGGTTGTGTTGTTTTAAGGCAATAAGGTACTGGTAAGTGTTATTTTGTTGTTTGTAGAATGTTGACTTGATGAATTTGTAAGTGAAATACTAGGCGCAGGTTTCAGTTATGTGATATTTGACATTTGAAAGTTATGGTTATTTTGTCTCAGCAATGTGGTCTTCGGACATATGGGTTTTCATTCTACTAAAGTAGATCCGTGGGTGTGTGTGTGTGTGTGTGTGTGTGTGTGTGTGTGTGTGTGTGTGTGTGTGTGTGTGTGTGTGTGTGTGTGTGTGTGTGTGTATGTGTGTGTGTGTGTGCGTGTGTGTGTGTGTGTGTGTGTGTGTGTGTTTGTTAACCAAGTCAAG
Organism: Protopterus annectens; assembly: GCF_019279795.1. Taxonomy (NCBI): domain Eukaryota; kingdom Metazoa; phylum Chordata; order Ceratodontiformes; family Protopteridae; genus Protopterus; species Protopterus annectens. Next base: position 1,236,350,113 of record NC_056737.1, on the reverse strand, counting down.
TGACTTCCTGAGAGACACACAGTGTAGAAAAGGAGGTTAAGGGAATCAAACATTGGACCTTTGACTTCAGGAAGGAACAAAGTTCCCTTCTGGTAGAATATCATATAAAATGACACTGGTTATAATTGATTACTATAAATGATATTCTATAAACCGAAACATAATAATACCAAAACCACACAAGAACAGAGAAGACCCACCTTATAGACCCGTGGTAGGAAGTGTAGGTTCCCTTACTGAAGCCACAGCCATTTACCTTGATTACTTGCTGAAACCTTTAGCAGAAAAAAATAAGTCATACATAAGTGATTCAATAGATTTTTTGATGAAAATTAAAAGGATTAATGTGGAAGCTGACAGTATTTTATTAACTATTGATGTGGAATCCTTGTACATCGTGCTGCCTCACAATTATTGTATAACAGCAGCTATGGAATCTTTTAAGAACTATAATAAAGGTACACAGGCACACCTGCAAAAGATAAGCAAGCTCACTGTCTGTGTACTTAATAAAGGATTTCTGACTGGAAACAGACTGCCTACCTTGCTTGGATTGCTTTCAAATACTGAGTAGTTCTGTACAATATTTCAAATTATATATTTTTTATTATTTTTTTGACTTAAGATGAGTTTAAGTTTACTATTTCTACTACCATTATCTGATCTGATTAATACACAGTGATTAACTAGATATATCTTCCACACAGAGAAGTTTCTTACACTGTTTTGTTTTTGGACCCGCTATACTTGTTTAGTGGGTTGTTTGAGACTTCAGGCATACCACTGAGATTACTTGTTTTATAATTAGAAAACACCAGCTGACTAAGGATGAAGCCTTGTGCTGTATGTAAAGTTGTGATATGTTATTTTGCCTCATAATGGCCCACTTCCTGTATGACAGGAAATTACAGAGCCATCTTACAAAACAAGAATGTCATGCTACTTCTGCCATGGTGTAAATGACTTTTTCATTGATGGATGCTGTGATATCCAAAGTTTTACTATAGCCGTATGGGTGCCAGGGTCAGGTTGAGGTCCATTCTGTAGTGTAAAAGATGATTTGTTATTTGCTTATTATGTAAATCATTTTTCCAGGACCTTTATAACCAGCTTTAGAATGTTGATAGAGTTGTAATTTTCATTTTTTGGGAGGATCACCTTCATGAACAGGATAATGATTTGGATTCATGACAGTAGATGACCAACAGTTTCGCTGAATCCCATTTCAACAAAAATACTTCATTGAAATCACTTAAAGGGAATCTCAGAACAAATTATTGTTTGGAGGAGTTTGTCCCCTGTACCCTTTACATGGGGGATAACCCCTATCCACCAATCTTAAATGTACCTACTCCAGTTTAGTTCAGCAGTGGAGAAAAGTGAATTTTCCACTACGCTGAAAGTAATTTTGGAGAAATAGTTTTGCTGAAGCTTGATTCAGTGAAAGTGGTATTGACAGGGTGACATTTTCTTGATGTTTTAGCTATTTTGCAGGTACAAGATTGTGCACTTGGCAGTATTTGTGAGTTTAATATAACTTCATCTATCAGTTTTAGATAACATAATAAACCTGTGGAAGAAAAACTAGGGAATTCAGCACTGAATGTAACAAAATGACTTCACCAAACATGGATCGCATTAACAACAAGAACAGCATTGCCAAACACAGATCATATTAACAAGAAGAACAACTTCACTGATCACAGCCAAATAATATGCAAATCTCTCTGTATTATTTTGTTTGAGTTTCAACCAAGAAATTCTCATGTAGTGTTAAATTTGCCATAGCTTATTCATTACTTTTCCAAAAATATTACTTTTTTGTGTTTTTGAGTTGAAGAATACTATAACAATATTCACTCACTTGTATTTTGCCATTTTGTCACATTACTTAAAGAGAGAGACACAAATTATTACTAACAGCATCATTTTGTTTTGTATGCATTTTCCAGGCTTTGCCTCTTCATTTGAATATGGGAAGACTGAAGGAACTCTCCAGGATGTGATTTATTTATTTTGTTTATTGACATTTGATTACAAGGAAAGTCTGATTGGGTAGGAGTCCATGCTTGGGGAGAAAAGCTCCAAAATATTACAAAACATTTTAATATCAATAATTTGGCACTCTACAAAAATAGTACAAAAAACATCTACAGTTTAAGTAATTATACCAAATTAGATATAGTATAAAAGCACTGGTTAAGAATAGATACAAGTTATGTGACAATGATTTAATATTTAGAGAACTTTAGCCAGTTTATAGGGAAATTAAAGGTAAGTTAGTATAATACAAACAGGAATGGTAATATGAAGTGGGAGAAAAGCAGAATTATAGTATACTTGAAAGCCAGGTGAGAGAAATTGAGGTAAGGAAGTGAGTGAAGAAGAAAGAGTAAGGAGGTATAACGTATACATTTATGTCCAGCTGCTGTGCATGAAAAGAGACAGATTTTGACTTGGAAGTCTTTCAGAATGGTTTTGATGAATGTGAGGGCGGGTATTGACCTGATGAATACACGTAGGGAGTACCAGTCCTTAGCAACATGGTACAAGTAAAGACAATGCCCAGCAGGAGTTTTGGATCATTGGATAGTAATTACCAAATGGGAACATGGTTGGTTAGAATGTTATTTAGTGCTGGACAAACAGATTTATCCTGATTAATTTTATAGGTGGTAAGAAACTGTGTATATGTTAGTTGATGGGTAGCTCTAACTAATTTAGCCTTTTTAGTTCTATACATTTGTGGGTTCTGAAAGGGGTATCTGCAGCAAATTTAGCAACTTTGGTATAGACGACTCTGTATCGTATAGACTTCTTAGGGTAGACTTATGCTTGACCTACAGAGCAATCCAAGACTCAAACCTAATGAACTTGCTGCATATCCATAAATCAAATGGGACTAGGGATACCCATTCCAGGGACCTAAATATGGCTTGCAACTTAAATAGGATATGCTGGGGGGACGTGTTTATCTCCCAGTGACTGCTGCTTGTTTGGAACAGGCTACCAATTCATGTGAAACAGAGCACCTCTATGATACTGTTCAAGAGGAACCTGGACGAGCGGATGGTGCACTCTAAATTCTTACCAGGGATAGTGCCCACAACCCTCCTGGATATGGACAGTCATCACTAAATGCAATCTTGGGTACTGACTAGCATTTCTATGATATTATATTGGAATGAAACAGCTAGGCTTAAAATGACCTCCTGTTTGATAGCCTACTAATCTCCTATGATCTTATAGCATTGGTTAAATTTTTATTTTTGCGATATTTGGAGGTCAGTAAGGACGGGAACACCATAAAGAAGAGTGGGGAGGAGATAAGCAGTGGCAAAAGTAGTTTTAGTTGTGTTGATGAGAAAGGTTGTGGCTCTCTAAAGCATTCACAGTTTTTGATGACTTTTCTTATGCAGTTTTGTATATGCAGGTCACATTTAAAATTATCTTTCACTACCTTCTCTAATAATTTGATATGAAAAGTGACTTCAATGATTGTATTATCAAGAGAAAGGACTTAACTTTTATTTATTTATTTATTTTTTTATGCTAGAATGATTTGGGGGAAAAGTAGTAATTTGTATTTTTTTAGGGTTGAGCATGATTTGTGAGTTACAAAACTATGTTTCGGTGGCTGTTAAAGCTTCCTGAGTAATTCTTTTTGAGGTTTGCCATGTTGTTAGATATGAAAATGAGTGTGGAATCATCTGTGCACTGTATTAGGGAGGCCTGTTGTATGCACATCTGGAGAATGTTGATGAGAATGTTAAAGGGAAGATGACCAGGGACAGAGATTTGTGTTACACTGATGGCGGCTGGGAGGTATGGAGAGAGAACGGAGTAGTGCCATTTTACTGACTTATACCATTTGAACCAGAGAAGAGTGGGCTGAGAGACACCTAGTGAGGACATTTGAAGAAGAAGTTTAAATGCCCAGTGTGCAACTCAAATATTCTGAGATAACATACAATTTGGTAGCTTTTTCAGACTTCCAAATATCAGTTTACATCAAGTTGGAAGGCTGATATACTGCCAAATTAGATTAGCACACAGATGGTCACTCAGCTGACTTGTGAGAGTGCCATGTTCAAGTGTATCTGTTTGGCTTTTGGTTAAGATTCAGTCACAGCTCTCTTTGTACCACTCCAGTTGTCATTCCTAGTGACTGATGTAACTAGTTGATTAAAGTCCATTGCATTGCAATCACTTATAACATCATATTCACTATCTCGTCCCAAGTAGATGATAAGATAACCATTCTGCTAAATGCATTCATCTCCTAAAATGTGAAATTGAATAAGTAGCAGAAGTTTTATTGCGAATGTCATTCTAAATTAGTGCAAAGTATAGTGAACATCAAGTCTGGTGCAGAATTATCTTATTTTGACATCCACAGCTCATGACAAAACAAGTGTAAATAGAAAGTGCTATGGAGGAAAATTCATTGTTTGAAGTTCTGTATACATGATTCTAACAAAAATAACAATTTCTGCATTCAGATAATGGTGGAAAATTTAGATAATAATTTTGAATGAGTATGATGATGAATGGACACTGGAGAATAATACAATTATTCAAAGTTCTGTACTTTGAAAGATACCCAGATTCATAGATAGGTTTCACACTATATAAGAGAGGTAGGTTAGAGGTCATCTCATCTAATAGTTTAAAGATATGAGCACCTGTGAAACATGTATACATAGAGCATGTCCATTCATAGTGCTCCAGTCATCATACCACAGTGCTGTACCACATAGTGGTATAATGGGAGGGTGTCAGCGTGGACTTCAAAGTCTCATGTCTGATCAGCAGGGCAAAAGGTGAACAGCATTACAAGTGTGGTAGGTCACATTTAGCAAGTGAATAATGCCTTGTGCTACAACTATACATATGATGCTCTATGAGAGGAGAATGATAAACAACTGCATACGCAATGTGGGAAGGATAAAAATAGCTGGTTTAAGACAACTTATTATTATATGTTAGTATCAAAAAACTCAAGCAGAAATTTTAAGTACTCTAGCTAAGCATAAAAGGAAACTTGGTTAACATTACAGATGTAAGTGCCATACTCCACAATTTGACAATTCAGACACTGGTAATAGTGGCATAAAAGATCACTTGCTTTTGAAAGAAATACAGTGGCATGTTGTCTTCAATCATGTTTTGGAAAAGGTTGAAATTGATATGTTGCACTGAAACTGATTTTATCCCAGCCAGCAAGATTTGACAAAACATTATTGACATGTACATTTAATACTTATGTGTTACTATATCATCCTTGCTAAATCTTGCCTATTATAATTAGAACAAAACAATGTAAACAATGGTAGAGAAAGGATGTTTATGCAAAGAAAATCAACTGTGGCCCTGGAATGGGCAGGTGCATGGACTATGAAGAGTTATTTAGTTTTCTATTGATGATTTGGCTGGTATTTATGATTGCTGAATATAGTCTGTAAAGGACTATTCAGTATATAGGGGTGGCACAGCATCGATCCACAGATTCACGGTCATTTGTGTTTAGTAGGCCTCATTGCAATCTCCTTGTACAGCAACATATCGGAAAAAGATTAACCAGCTAACATACTGAAGAACAGTATTAGCCTACACAGACTGGGGCATTCACCACTCAGGCCTATAGGATCTCTTTCGGGCTTGGCTGGGTACCATGCTTATGGCATTATCTGGAACTGTGTATATATTTTCATTTGTGCTACATTTGTACATCTATGTGTTGGGAGATATTCATGTGTTGCCCTGTTTTAAGATTTTCCCTCATTGCCATCACCACCTCACAGCAATACCTTTGATGTGACTATAGACCTTTTCACAAAGACTTATCATTGTATTACAGAATAAACAAGGCTGTCAGGCTCGGGGTACTGTCTAGGTGTTCTGGGTAATATAAAGTCACTGTTTCAAGCAACATCTTTCATGTGTGTGCAGTGTGACATCCTGCTTATATGTACTATGTTCTTTGTGTGCAACTATTTTCAGACTTTGTTAAATGCTGCCTATTATAATTGGAACAAAACAATGTAAACAATGGTAGATAAAGGATGTTTATGCAAAGAAAAGCAAATGTGCCCCTGGAATGGAGAAGTGCATGGACTATGAAGAGTTATTGGTGAAATAAGGATGACCTTGTGTGTGTGTGTGTGTGTGTGTGTGTGTGTGTGTGTGTGTGTGTGTGTGTGTGTGTATGTGTGTCATACCTCTCAAATTCTCACTGCAAGAAATCTGGACAAAGCCAGAAATAATGGTGGGGGGGGGGGGTCAAAGGCTGAAAAATAGGGAAAGATTTTAAATATTGCTCCTATAAACATAAAAAGTTACAAGAATGACATAGTTTGCATTATTATAATTTTTCTGAAGGATATAAAGTCTGAAACTTACATTCCTTTCATCATATAGTATTATTTAGTGACTTCAATACTAAATGATTTGCCAGAAAAACACAAAGTTTATGAGGAGCAGACCAGAAATAAGAGGCAAACGTCTGGACATTATGTGAAAATCTGAGCAATTGAGAGGTGTGTGTGTGTGTGTATGTGTGTGTGTGTGTGTGTGTGTGTGTGTGTGTGTGTGTGTGTGTGTGTGTGTGTGTATCTTTTCCACACACTGCATTACATATACAGTTCAAAGTTATTTTATCGAGCGGCTTTTGTTTACACAGATTGTAAGGATTAAAACTATGCTCACTCATACTGGAAAAGTGTAAATCCTGGATTTTCTGTTAAAATATTCCATTTCTCAAAAGGCTGTCATATCACTGCTAACAATTTGGTTACTCGTCTCCACACTGTTGCACTAATTTTCTTCATCCTAATCTAGTTCATGCTGAACTGGTGTATTTCACTATTCTGCTAATAACAACTGAATATCAATTTAGCTTTAAGAAAGAAACTGCTTTAAAAGCTCCTTAGGCAAGTAAACTCTTTGTGTACACAACAGAAAGCTTTGTTACAAGTACGTTCATCTCTAGCCACAGTGCTAGACGTTTCCAGGATATTAATAAAATATGATTATGGTACTTGAAGTGGCAGATGCGTAGAGTTTCCTAAATGCTTTGAAGACGATGCTTTGTATAATCATTTACATTTGCTGTTCATTATTAATTAGAATGTCTTGCATTATGCTGAAGTCTGAAGGTGGTAACTGCTTCTAGAAAACAAATTAAAAAAAAAATAAATATATATATATATATATATATATATATATATATATATATATATATATATATATATATATATTTCTCTACACAACATTTACTAAGAGATTATGCATCAAGTGCATAACATGACCAAAGGCAAATTCATAAAACTATTTTAAGTGGCTGTTGAACCCTACCAGTTACAAAATATTTGCTCTATTTCCTGAGTCAAAGAGCAGTACAGAAGAAAGTTGCTACTTTCTGCTACTGCTTTAATTGCATGTACAGTTATCATCTTGCTGTATATACATAATGGATGAATAAAAAGCTTGTTTTCTTCTGGGATCATTGCAGTTCAGCATCTCATGGGGCTCTTCTGTGCAGAACAAATTAAATAAATGACTATAAACATGACAAAATAGCCCACATCTACCAGTGCAATACCTATCCAATCCAGCTAGCTATTTATCAACACAGTTTTAATTAGTCTAACTAAAGGAAACTTACCTGAAATATTCCCACTAACTTAGTAAGCTCCAGAACAATTACATTTAAGTTGTTTCTACTTCCACTTCTCCTCTAACCAGAAATGATTATTCTGATAAGACCAGTTCATCCCATTTTCAAGGTGGTGACAGTTTTTGAATTATTTTATAAGAGATACAGAAAACTCAAAAAAAAAAAAACACAAATAAAAAACTAAATGAAAGCAAAGATAAATATTTCCAAATGTTTTGACATAAAGTGGACTGACAGTAAAAATGCTAAATTTAGTTTGCAATGATTATTATTATTGTTATGTGGTCTAATATACATACAAGATTTCAAAAGAGACTTGCATTTTCCAAATAAACATATTTTTTTTACAAAGTGGAAGTTTTAATTGGCATCAGAAGTTAAGCTAGGTATTTTAACCAATTGCTAAGTTTTACAGAAATGTGGTCAGTCCTGTTCTAAAGATGACCTAATTACCTACATCTGCATCAAAACTTGCCAAACATTTATATTCCAAAAGTCTTTCTCCTCACTGTAAGTTAGCACTTACACTGAGAACAGGCTAACAGCAAGTGTTTTGGAATTTGGCCCGCTGTCTAAGCCTGTTTATAGATAGGCTTTACAGCAAAATATGTTGTTTACACTGAGAGCAGGTATTTTGGAATATGGTCCCCAAAGTAAACCTGGCTATAGTGAGGCCTAACACTAAAGTAAGTCGCTTACACTGAGATCAGGTATTTTGGAATCTGGTTCCTGTAGTAAGCCTGGTTATACATAGGTCTAACACCAAAGTAAGCCGCTTACATTGAGAGCAAGTCTTTTGGAATCAGTGCAGACTTACACTGAGAGCAACTCTTTTAGAATATGGCCCACATAGTATTGTACTGTCATCAATGGGATATACTTATTAAAAAAAGATTTACCTATTTTCTTATAATTTTAAATAGCTCAAGATAAGACTTTGCATATAAGTATAGTGAGGTATAATTGTTTGACAGTCCTTAATGAAGTTTCAGTGATGATGTGGATGTTAAAAATATGTAATGCTAAAATATTTATGAGATTAAAAAAGAACTCCTTGATGCTTTCTTGAGACATATTAACCATTCTTGTTTTATGTTTGTTGAAAGAAATATATGATTTTCTATGTTTTTCTCACACTAATAGTCAATCAGAAGGACGAGGCGGACTAAACTTTTAAAATTCCCAACAGACATTATTAAAATCAATTCATGCACTTATCTGTCCATCTGTTTTTCTTTCCATCTATCTATCTATCTATCTATCTATCTATCTATCTATCTATCTATCTATCTATCTATCTATCTATCTATCTATCTATCTATCTATCTACCTACCTACCTATCTATCTATCTATCTATCTATCTATCTATCTATCTATCTATCTATCTATCTATCTATCTATCTATCTATCTATCTATCTATCCATCTATCTGTCTACCTCTATCAGTCTAGTTATCAGTTAATTGGTATGCATCATAGTAACACCAGTTCAGCATACAAATATGTTTTGTGGAATATTAAAAGCAGTAGAGGCACCCATCCCAAAAAGCAGTACTGTTGATTGTGCAAAATAACTTAAAAATGTATATTCCTTTCAAAACAAAAGTCTTATGGCTTAACAAATTTCAAATTATTTGCCCTCAATGAAGTCTAATCCATGAAGTGGGAGACCAGACATACTAACACTTGGTTAGGCATGATATGAAATAAATGACAACACCGAGCAGGGTTATAGGAGTTTAATGGAGGAGGAAGACAACATTTGCTGGAATTATTAAAAAGGTTGACTGAGATGTGACAGAGTACAGTCACAGAGAGAAAAAGATCAGCACAGGTCAACTTTTCAGCTATACTAGATAGAATTTCAATAAGGCCTGATGACCAGAGACATTTATTTTATCCAGAGTGCATTAATGGCCTTTTAGAAATATTTTCCAGACATTTTTTTCAAAATAATACTTCTGCGCTGCAACTGGCAACTAAGATTGTGGAAGACATCCTGGATCTCAGATATTGGAGTAAATATGTTGTCTGTGCTGCAGATGAGGGTGAGATCATGTACATATTCTAGCAGTGGAACAGCTTTTAGTTTATGAATATTAAGTACTGATCCTTGAATTCCTCTATACAGGTGTAAATGTGTAGCTAAGGGACATCTGCCTGGCTATGGCTTGTCACCTGTTTCCCAGGTACCTTTTCAATAAGCACTTTCTAGGTAGGTAAACCCTATGGTCTGATGCCCAGTTTGTAATATAGAGTGGTCAACTATCTAAAATACTTTTAAAATGTTAATAATTAAGGCTGCTTACCAGACCTCTCAACATCTGTACTCAGGACATCTGGGCAAAGCCAAAATAAATGGGGGACAAAGAGCTCAAAATTAAGGACAAATTTTAAATATCTGTCTTATAAATTTAAAAAGTTGATAGACTAGTAGATTTTGTGTTAGCATGCATTTTCTGATGTATATGAAGTTTGAAACTTAAATGTCTGTCATTGCCTCACAGAAAGAGGTTATCTGGTTCAATTCTCGGCCAGGTGCCTTCTGTGCAGAGTCTGCATGTCTTCCCTGTGGTCACGTGCATTTCCTCTGGGTGGTCTGGTTTCCTTCCACACTCTAAAGACATGCATCAGGTAGATTGGACACCTTAAAATTGCCTCTGGGAGTGAGTATGTGTGTGTGAGTGAGTAGTACAGATGAATTACTGTTGCAGGGCTAGCCACCCGGCATTGTAAACCTTGCCTCGAGATAATTGTCACTGTTGAAGTGGCACCCTAACCCCATGTGCAAGGAAAAGGGGTTGAGGATGGATGGATAGATAGATGGATGGATGGATGGATTATTTAGTAACTACAGTCTTCAGTTATTTGCCAGAAAAATACATATTTTATGATGCACAGACCAAAAATATGAAGCAAAAATCTAAACATTCTGTGAAAATCTGAAGGGTTGAGAGGCATACTGCTTACTGACATTTTTTATTTATTTATTTATTTATTTTTTATTTAACATTTGTTGACTGGGAAAGTCCAACTAGGTTCCACAGATCCTGTTTTCAGTGGAGGCCCGGGGAGAAATGACATAGCATTCTGCTTGCCTCCTATTAATCATGTTGTTAGTGGTAAATAAATAAATGTCACAATTTATTTAAGTGTGCAGGTTTGGAGCTGTCCATAGAGGCTGAGCCATGGTCTTTTATATTTGAAACTAAATTATGAACTGCCGTCACCATTATAAGTATAAATGCAAACTGGAGGTATTTGATATTCTAGATCAGGGGTCTGCAACTTGTGGCTCTGGAGCTGCATGTGGCTTCTCCACCCTCTGCAGTGGCTCCTTTTAGCTTTGAAAAATAATGGCCACTCTACTCTACAGCACACACACACACACACACACACACACACACACACACACACACACACACACACACACACACACACACACACACACACACACAGTGACCTCTCAACTGTAGAGATTTTCAAAGAATGTCCTGACTTTTGCCTCATATTTTCAGTCTATTTCAAATAAAATTGCGTTTTTCTGGCAAATTAGTGAGGGCTGAAGTCAGAAAAAATAGACAGACATTTGAGTTTGACTTCATACTTTCAGAAAATCCATGCTAATGCAAAATCTGTTATACTATCAACTTTCTAAGTTTGTAAGCAATATTTAAAAAGTGTCCCTATTTTTGGACCTTTGTGCCCCATTATTTATGTCTTTGTCCAGGTTTCTTGTTCTAAGAGGTCGAGAGATATGACACACATAAGCACACAAACTCACACACACTGAGAGTGATCAAGCAATCCCAACAAAGGAACAAAAATAGGGTTGGATTATAAATATTGCTCTTATAAACTTTAGCTTTTTATATTTAGTATATTAACTGCATATAAAACTTTATACTCTGTGTTATCTTCATTTTAGGATTCGTAGCTCCCAATGAATTTTATTTGGTGGGAGATGGGCCAAAAATGGCTCTTTTGATAGTGAAGGTTACAGACCCCTGTTCTAGAGGTTGTCTAAAGGTACAAGAGTTTTCATGCAGTTCTTGGACAGTTGTTAATAATGGCTAAAAAATAATGTGCCACTCCCGTTCATTTATGTTTTAGGGAAATTAAGCTAGTGGATCCCCTTGATGCTGCCTCTTTTTGTAATAAGTTTACTGATGGCATTCCAATAGTGTGCTGGGATAGAGTGTTCCAATAGCGTGCTGGGATAGAGTGTTCCAATAGTGTGCTGGGATAGAGTGTTCCAATAGTGTGCTGGGATAGAGTGCCCAATAGTGTGCTGGGATAGAGTGTTCCAATAGTGTGCTGGGATAGAGTGTTCCAATAGTGTGCGGGGATAGAGTGTTCCAATAGTGTGCGGGGATAGAGTGTTCCAATAGTGTGCTGGGATAGAGTGTTCCAATAGTGTGCGGGGATAGAGTGTTCCAATAGTGTGCTGGGATAGAGTGTTCCAATAGTGTGCGGGGATAGAGTGTTCCAATAGTGTGCTGGGATAGAGTGTTCCAATAGTGTGCTGGGATAGAGTGTTCCAATAGTGTGCGGGGATATAGTGTTCCAATAGTGTGCTGGGATAGAGTGTTCCAATAGTGTGCGGGGATAGAGTGTTCCAATAGTGTGCTGTGATAGAGTGTTCCAATAGTGTGCTGGGATAGAGTGTTCCAATAGTGTGCAGGGATAGAGTGTTCCAATAGTGTGCTGGGATAGAGTGTTCCAATAGTGTGAGTGCGCTGGGATAGAGTGTTCCAATAGTGTGAGTGTGCTGGGATAGAGTGTTCCAATAATGTGCTGGGATAGAGTGTTCCAATAGTGTGCTGGGATAGAGTGGGTTTTTTGTGCTGTACTCAAGAGAGGTAAATCTATGTTTGTCTGTATAATAGTGTTTATATTTATTTCTCTTTTCTGTTTATTTTATAGATGGGCTAATATCTGTAAGGTCCTACTTGCTTCTCCAAGAGGCACAATGGTAGGCCATAAATTCAGTTTCTGATTTAACATAGGAGAGATCATCGTTGAATACCCTAGCACCCTTAGATGGTGCTGATTTATTCAAGTGGACCATGTGAATTTAAATGAACGTGTGATTATCCATTTACCTGGTTAATGCAATTTATTATTACTGTATTATACAACTTTTTTTCTGCTGCTTTGGTGGCATACAGAGATAAAGCAAGCCTTAACTACAGCCCAGACAATCCAGGTTGGATTAGCAGCTTGGGTGACTGATGGAGTGGCAAGGTAAATGATGGGCATGACTATCTCAGTGTGGGTGACACATATGTGTCTCCCCATGACATTCCTTTGTATGGGTTGGACCATCATTTGAAGGGGGGTGGTTGAAGGGGTGATACTCCACTCTCTCACATTGCACACCAACCCAGGAAATACCATGTTACATGGGAGGGGGATACTTGGTAAGTCCTAAGTGAATTCCCCCAAGATGGATGCTTTGATGTGCCAAAGCCCCAGTAGCCTAAGGATCTCTAGCTGGCCTCAATAATTATACATAGGTTCATAGGTTCATAGGTAGGTACTAGGCTATTAGCCCTAGGGCCTATATAAGCCTAGCCAAAAAGGTACCCTGGCTTTCACCACCCAAGAAGATGATTTTCCTGTGCTCCTGTCGAGCAGAGCCGCATAAGTGATCCCTGGGGTGAATTTCCTATTTCCCATCCAATCATCAAGATTTTTCTTGAAGAGTGCTAATAAGGAGCTCTGTATAAAGTCTGGAAGGTACAAGCTAGTTTTAGGTACAATGGGGTTTTGCAAGACTTTCCAGATGGCAGCAATGATATAATGGCTGCTTGGATTGCTTGCTAGAGTTCCACTTACAGCACAGTTTCTGGAGTGTTTGGTAAAGATCCAGTCCAGTATGCTGGTTACACCTGTTTTTAGATGCATCCTTCTGGGACTTGTAATGAGTTAAGAATAGCTTAGTCTAACTAACACTTTGCTCTTTTTTTTCCTGTTTTGTTGTCATTCTACAAGCTGTTTTTTGTTATGAGCAAGAGTTCTCCTGAACAGTTACCATGGAAAAGTTCCAGGTTTCAGGCAGAACTTCATAACTCTGTTTCTTGTTGAGATAAATGCTTCCTATACAAAGTTGTTTCAGTTTCCAGTGAGCAAGGTTATGAGTATAACTTTCTTTCCTAGAATGACTGAACAGTGATTGTGGTGGAGGTTTGGATTCATAGCATTGTTTGTGCTAGCACTCCACCAGCTCTATTTTATTTTTCATGTTTCTTGAAGACGGAATATCCCAGAGTGCTGAATTGTTCACAGTGAGTGTATGGTTTGAGCCTAGTTTTGAATCCTGGTAACATAAAGGATTTATATGATGTTCAATAAATGATTATGTACACTACCTTTGCCTTTAGAGACACTATTTTTTGATATTTTGATCACTGGAGAAGTTGGAGTGGTGAAGCATTTTTGAATAGTAATGCATCTATAGGGGTTGAGTTTATTTCAATGCCACCTTCCCATGATAGTGGACAAGCTAAAAAGAGAAGTTTATGCATAACAGAATATATCATCAAACACCAAAACACACAGCTGTAGAGAGTAAACATTGCAGAAAAACAAAGTAGCAATTGCCAAACAGTGATATATCCACAGCAAGTGTGAACATATATAAGTTATGCATAGAAATGAACATTTACTTATTGTTGTAGTAATAGTGTTAAATACGGCAGAATAGTATAACAAATATAACTCATTTTTGAATGCTAACATAAATGTTAGCATGGTTTTAAGTGGCATATGTCAGCCATCATGAACAGTTTTGTAAAGGGATTATTTTATTTATATATTTATGTATTTATTAGCCTGGGATTTATGAAGCCTTATTACGCTGGACAAGCATTTACTCTGATGTTTTCTGCACCAATTCAGAAACACTCTCCTGTTTTGATTTTAAGTTGGCATTAGTTATAACTGTGAAGGGTGAGGTATACAGAGAGGGAGAACTGTGATAGGGTGCATTTCATTTTAATATGCTTTTCTTACAAGATGGATTCCTGAGTGTTTTGCAGTATGTATCTGATGATTTACATCCTGTCGATTATGAAAAATGCTAGTATGACTAAGTGTCGAAAGTTCTGTTTTTTGTAGAAAGTTATTTTATGGAATTCAGAACTCATGCCTATGGAAATTCATAAACAGAGAGTCAGGAAATCTTAGCAGAAATAATGCTACAGTGTTCATTTTTTAATTGGTCAGTGGTTGTTCTAAGACTGATAATGTTTTTAATTAGAAAAGGTATAAAGAATGTATGCTTCTACTGCTTGAGGAGACAGGACTTTGATTTCCTCCCATGTATGTGCTTTTCTTTGCATTTGTGTTCTGTTAAAGTTATTTGGTAACCTTAACATAATGCAGTCAGTGATCTCACTGGTGAGGTTGCATGCAAAAACAGCAGCCCAGAAGAATGGCTAATTTTAATTAGCCATGCGCGCTCCCTTGAACATGGTGCTGGAATAATGTGGTAGAAATTTCAGATAATTATTCTACCAAGCTCATTATTTTTTCACTAAGAGAAACAAATTAATGGTGTCAAAATGTGCACCCATTCAGTCCTATGGAAGGGTTTGTTGCTAATAGGATGAGTACAGGTAGATACTGCAGAGACATACATGTGTGAGTGATTCTCTATGTATGCCCACATGTGCGCGAGCATGTGTGTGTCTATGTGTGCTGCACTGGGAGAGATAAGTACATCAGACACATCTCTGTATGATTGTATGATTGTGTGTGGGTGTGGGGAGGAGGTCAGTGTATTTGCATAAAACTATGCTTGTTTGCAACTATGTGCATATGGATAAGAATGTCTGGGACAGTGTGGGTGTATATGCATAGGTGCTTTTATGTGAGCATGCACATGCATGTTAGGGAGTGCCTGTACAGTAGCAGTTCACAAGACGGTAGCGGTATACTACAATCATCAGGTCTGACAGCACAGTGCTCAGTTCAGAGACACAATAATTAGCTCCAAATAAGATATTTCTCAATGCAGCTTCATTATATCTCTAAATTGGAGATTATTTTTGACCACTAAGTAATAGATCCTCATTAGCCAAATATTGTTGGTAGTGATGATATGTCTAAATTATAGGGATGGTTTGGTTAATATTCCTGTGATTCTGGAACATTTTCCATACACAGTGAGTGACTATTTACAGGTTTTGGGCAATTCAAACACACAATGAGTGTAAATATAGAAGGCTGAAAAATCTGTTAGCCTGCACACTATGTTATGGTAATATAATGAAATGGCAATGTGTAACATTATTAAAACGAGGGACTCCATGGATATGAATGAGGATAAATAGCACAACATAGCAATTCAAATATGTATACAGACTGCAACTAGAGGAGCAAGTTCCAGGGTTAATGACTGCAGTAAAATCCTGGAGTTACAGGAGGCAAATCACAGAATTTAGGTCCCTAGGTAAATTACCAGGCTACTGATCTTTGATGATACTCAGAAGCCTAGCCATACATTAAAATGAAGTTCTTAGCCCTTATATCTTAAGAACAAATAACTAGGAGATGCACAGAACATTTACATGCTGCCCTTATCATTAAGATACTAAACCGGGAGTGAATTTGTGGATACCCTTTCTTTCCTAAAATTGTGCAAGAGAAGTAATTGCCGGAAAAGAAGACAATTCTGAAGAAATGGTATTCTCTGTGATATGTAGCTATCTTTCCAACATGTTCTTTTTATGTTGCAAAAGAGATTTAAATCTTTTGAGTTGGTGTTTATGCCCCACTGGGCTTATGAATATGCAGAACATCAGCAGGATGGGAGCTGCTGCGGTGGTGTACATGTGGCACAGTTCTCACTTCAATAGCCTGTGTGACACTGAGAAGAGGGACAATGCTTTGAGATGGTCTTTTTCTGGTCCTCAACATTAGATGACATTTTTTTTTCAGTTGAGGAGAAACCAGAAAGTGGTCTGTCCTACATGCCATGTGACATAGCCAGTATATACACATGAAGGTTATGGTAATGACTATATATCTGTACATGTACATGCATATGTACGTGTCTGTGTGTGTGCATGCGCGCGGACCCGTGCGTGTGTGTGTGCAATTGTGTTTGTGTAAAAAGTCCAATATAAGCCATTAAAAACTGAAAATCTAAATAAAATTAACTAAATACTCAAAATACAAACTTTACACAGCTGTGCAATTCTTTGAATCTCTTATTGAGGTAAATCCCTTCCCATAGAAATTTCTGGAGGAGAACACATGGTTCATTAGCATTTATCACAGCCTTAAGGACAGTCCATTGTGGTAATTCTCCTTACCATGTAAAATCAGTGCAGTGAGGCTGTGTCTGAATCAGAAAGGGTTATCATAATGGGATGACCACATACATTAGGACTTAGTACTTCTGGCAACCTTTTCAGAATGCAAAAGTAAAACAAGCAATGCCAGGCCTGATACAAACACACCAATTATTTATTTTATTTAACGTTTGTTTATTGGGAAAGTTGGAACAAAGCCAGTTGTCAGTGGAGGCGGGGGGAAATGCTGTATATGCATGCCATTGACACATGGGAAGAAAGCAGAACACCCAGAGGAAACCCACACAAACAAAGGGAGGACATGCAGACTCCACACAGAAAGCACTGCAGCTGAAAATTGAACCACAGAACCTCTTACTATGAGGTGACAAAACTATCACTGCACCATGCTTATGAATTATGAATAAGTGCTTTGGTTTTACTTGTTAGTAAAACTTCTTCAGATAACACAAAATGTTTAAAACTTTGTTTAAATAGCATTAAATCATGTGACAAGAATCATGTGATAAAACACCATATAAAAAACTAAATTGTAAATTCCAACACAGTTCCACCCCTAAAAACTGTCACATCCTGATTTAAGAATATATTGTAATTAATATATCTAAACACCAGACAAACACATACTCTCTTAATTTATCCCACTATATCAGTAAGTATTATACTGTCACCTATTTGATGACTTTTAATTTTAACAGAGGAGCAGTCAAAGCTTGCTCATTCAGTAGTTTGTAGATTTTCTATTTTTTAACCTTTTCAGAATCCCAAGGTCTATCTTTGGTCCTGTTTTTGGGTATGGTTAACCTTATTTAAGGACTGTCCCCTGCTGTACTCTTACGACTGAGTGTCTTGTGAAAATGTTAAATTGCACTACCTTTCTATGTTTCCACTAGTCCTAATAAAGGGTAATTACCAAATATTAGATAACAGGTAAGGTGTAGCCAGCTGCATCGGCACACAGGGCAGAATCCCTGGCTACAACTTAGGTGACCTAAGTTTGATTAGTTGCTCAGGTGCCTGTTACACAACAGGCAAGGTGTAGCCAGCTACATCAGCACACAGGGCTGAATCCCTGGCTACAACTTAGGTGACCTGAGTTTGATTAGTTGCTCAGGTGCCTGTTACACAACAGGCAAGGTGTAGCCAGCTGCATCAGCACACAGGGCTGAATCCCTGGCTACAACTTTGGTGACCTGGGTTTGATTAGTTGCTCAGGTGCATGTTACACATGGACTGGGGAGGAGTTGAGTGACAAGACTTTCACCCCTATAGTGCCTTTTTTAGGCAAGGTTCAAAGGATAAAACCACCACAATAACAGATACAAGCATGCAAAATCTGAAGGTAATGCTACTCAATGCTAGAAGTCCAAACCTCAAAATGCACTCTCTCGAGGCACTCCTAAAAATGGAGAACATCGATATCTGTGCAGTAACTGAGACCTGGTTCAAGGCTCCAGAGAGCACCCCTGCAATACCAGGCTACAATTTTTACCACACTTTTCGGCCACAAAACCAAGACCGAAACACTAATTGTGGAGGAGTGTCCATATTCACCAAGGATATTCACACCTCCAGGTTAGTTGCCCAACACAATGCATCTGAAATTCTCCAGGTGCAGCTAACACTAGGTAAGACTGCAATCCAAATTGTAGCTTGCTACAGATCCCCCACCATGCCCCAAGATTCTCACTACACCTTTATAAACATACTGGAAAATATTAAGATACAACCAAACACCCTAGTACTGGGTGATTTCAACTACCCTGCCATTAATTTGGAAAACTACTTGGGTACCAACTCCTTTTCCCAACGGTTCTTGGAATTCATAAATTCCAATGCCCTGGATCAACTAATCCATTTTCACACCAGGGGAGCCAATATCCTAGACCTGGTCATTACTAACATGGGAGATAGATGCTCCACACCAGTGGTCACCCACTCATTGGTCAGGTCTGACCATAAGCAGATCACCTTTGATATCCACATCCCTCCGCCACCCCCCAGTAAGGAAACCTCCTTAAAAAACTTCTCCAAAGCCAACTTCATGCTACTGAAGTCAGAAGTGACAAACATCACAACACCCACGCAGACGGGATCTGGAAGTTCGACTGCAGAATACTACACTAAGGCACCGTACAAGCACATCCACTTGTGCATGAATCGTGCTATCCCAAATAGAATGAAGATGCTCTTCTCCAAAAAAAGGAAGCCAATCTGGTGGTCTCCTGCTATAAACAAACTATACAACAGAAGAAAGAAAGTGTTGCAGAAAAGAGGAAAATCCCAGGATGCAAAAAACTCCCTCACCGGCCTCAGTAAGAAGCTGAGATCCCTCATAAATTCCTCAAAAGCTAGTTACAAAAATAAAATTGCCAAAGATTCCAAAGACAACCACAAGGCATTCTATAGTTATGTCAAGAATCTAAATGGCAATGCTCAGATCTGCTCTGAGCTACAACAGAATGGCATTAAATATACTGATCCCAAGGATATTGCCAATATCCTGGCAGATCAATTTAGTGCCAACTTCACCCCCCTCTCACCCCCTAAAGGGCCCATCTCAATACCAAAAGATTGCCAAATTCTGATAATCATGGCCACACAGGTAGAAACTGCACTCTCCAAAGCTAAGAATACAGCATCCATGGGACCAAGATGACATCCCAGGCTGTGTACTACATGAACTACAAAATGAACTGGCACCTCACCTAAGTGTCATGTTTAATCATAGCCTCACCTCAGGCTACGTGCTCACTGAGTGGCGCACAGCTGCAGTTATCCTGCTCCTCAAGGGAGGACCCGCCTTGGATCCCGGGAACTACTGTCCCATCAGTCTGACAAGCCTGATTTGCAAGGGTATGGAATGCATTATCATGGAACTTATAAAAAAAGACATTGGCAACCTTCAAACACTGGACCGCACCCAGTTTGGGTTTGTGAAGGGCCGATCTTGTCTCCTGAATCTGATTGACTTCTTTGAATCAGTCTCCAGAGCTGTGGATGAGGGTAAGGTGGTCCACACAGCCTATCTGGACCTTGCCAAGGCCTTCGACACCACCCCCCACTCTGGAATCATAGATAAACTTACTAAGCTGGGCATAAATCCCTACGTCACTCGATGGGTTGCCAATTGGCTTACTGACAAAACCCAGACTGTAAAAGTAGCCGACTCCAAATCCATCTCCAGACAAGTGACAAGTGGAATACCTCAGGGTTCAGTCCTGGGACCACTCTGGTTTGGCATCTACTTCTCTGAAGTAAAGGCCAACACTAAGGGACTCTGGCTAACAAAGTTTGCAGATGACTGAAAACTGGGAGCCATTATTGAATCCCCAAATGATGTGGATATTCTACAAAAAGGTCTTACAGAAATAGATGCCTGTTGCCAGAGACATGGGCTCAAGCTTAATGCCAAGAAATGTATAGTTATCCCCTATGGAAAAAAGCATGTACCCATGAATTACCACATAGGTGGCAGTATGCTAAACATTGAAAGTGTGATGAGAGACTTAGGGACATAGGTGGGCAGTGGTCTCACTTTCGATAACCACAATCCATAACAGTCAGGAAATCCTTCTATGTGGCACACCTCATCACTAAGATATATTTATATACATCAGGAGGTCTCACCTATTTATCTTCAGTTTGCCAAATACACACTTTGTATCTTCAGATGTTTATGACTTTGTTATTTATGAAGATATTCCAGACGGCTCCGCCTGGATTATGATATCCTTTATGCATTTCCTTCTGCACACATCTATTTGTGTTTCATTCTCAATATTTTCCATCCACATATGTCATCAGCTTCATGAGTTTTGGTCAGTAGTCAGACAAATCGTTTTCCAGCCAATGTGTTTCAATATTTGTAATATTTGTTATATGCAAGAACACATTATGATCTGCTGGGATCTGTTCTTTATTATTTTGATAGAAAGCCTCAACAAGTCCACATTAGCTTTTACATGACTTTTACGTAGACACTCATTTATTCATGAGTCTTGCTACTCTACATGGCAGCAAGTCTGTTTGTCAGCATTCATTGGTTTCACCTTTTTCTTTTGATCTAAGTATGATATATATATTAGGCGTCTATGGACGCCCCCTTTTTGGGTCAAAATATTTCGTCCTCATGACTTACTAATGATTTTATACCAGTGTTGAAAACTTGATTCATCGGATAGAAAGTGAGCAGTCATGACACGAGAACTAGATCATTACTGCATATACTAATGCCTCGTTTTTAACATTTTTTATATGTACTCATGTTTTTAGTCCACACACACTTATATGGTCTGTACATTTACTCTATACACCCATTCAGATCAGTTTGATATGATATTGTTTGGGAGGCCCTGGCTTAAGATTCTACTGATGCCATCTTGATGTTGGAACAGATTATTTTGCTCTCCTAGTTTAAATATAGTGACTCTGGATCTGTTTCTTTGCTTGTTGAGTTTTTTGCTTTTGTTTTTTGCTTTTGTTTTTTGCTCTTATTTCATGCTTTTAATTGTTTTAATGTTTGTTGATTATTGGGAACAGATGTTTTGCCTACAGATAGATTGCTTAATTGCTTAATTACTCTCTATTTGAGAGCTGTTACTTACCAAGAGTATATAAGCATTGCTATCCAAACTGTTTGTGTAAAGGATCTGAAGAAGCGTGTTTTTCACACGCGAAAGCGCTTGTCCGAATAAAGAAATATCTTGCTTTATCCATTTATTGTGGTGGTCCGACTCCAATTTGTCTTCTAATTCGTTTGGATTTGGTTTTGGAGCAGACCTTTGGGCAACAGCGTCTCCTTGTTTTTACACACCTCATCACTAAGGGCTTTTCATCCAGAAAAAAGGAGGTCATTGTCCCACTGTACTCATCCCTCATTAGACCCATTATAGAGTATAATGCCCCGTTTGGTATGTACTTCACAAGACATCTGCAACAGCTGGAAAGGCCACAGAAATACCTCCCTAAGAGAATCACAGGCCTAAAGCAGATGCCATATGCTGACCATCTAAAAAAATTCCAGCTATACTCTGTGGCATATCGTCTACTCAGAGGCGATCTCTGCTTAACATACAAGGCCATGTCAAACCCTGAGCTGTTGGACATTCTCCAGGGATCTAAACCTTGTCATCACAATGAACAAAACATGCTGGAGGGATAGGTTCCTGACCCAGAGACTCCCCATACTCTGGAATAGACTGCCCATACATGTCAAGCAAAGTGCCTCATTGGCCCTCTTCAAAAGGAACCTTGATGATTGGATTGGAGATAGGAAATTCACCCCGGGGATCATGTCAGTCACCCTGCTAGACAGGGGCCCAGAGAAGTAAATATTATGGGAAGAAATATCCAGGGAATTGCTATGGCTAGGCTTGCATACGCCCTAGGGTCGATAGCCTAGTACCAACCTATGAACCTATGGACCTATGAATTTATGCCTGTCCTGGGGGAGGGGAGACCATGTGTTCAGGTGCTCTGTATGACAGAGTCTCTAGTGGAGAGTACTGGTCACAATGGTGGTGTTTATACAAGGGCGCAGAGCCTTTAATCACACCACATGGAGGCATGTGTACCAGCCCATTATATGTTTCAGAGCTTGGACAGTTGAACATGAACAAAGACAGTCATAGGGTTTAAACACAGAAAAACCTGATCTTTACCATGCAGGTGAGAGCTCCTCCTCCTGGCTTGTCTGGCTCTAAACCCAGGTGATAAATAGACCTTAGAGCTTTCAGCCCACAGAATGAGTAGACCCAGTGGCTAGTCAGAAAGAATGAAGCTCGATGGTCAGCAGACATAGCTGACCAAAAACAAAATAAATAACCAAATTAATAAATAAATGGCAAGATGTGAAAAATAATAGGTCTATAATGTTCAGATGTTATTGGCCAAGCTCTAGTCTATTGCACTTATATAGTCAGCTCCATAGCACCCAGGGATAAACCATGACTGTGTTTTAGTTAACCCAGATTCTTGTTGCAAACTGGGATCTAGGAAACACAAAGAAGAGGCTGGAGTTAGCAGCATGGGGAGGGGAGCTACAGATCTAGAGGAGAGGTGCATGTCATGAGGCATATGGCCATAGATACACGGTTGGCTCTGCCATCAGGATGCATGATGTGTATTGTCAAATTGCATCCATGCAGTGGCCTTCATTGAGAGTAGGAGAAGTGATGTGTGCCCTCAAACTAGAAGGATTAGCAGGCTCTCAGATATGTGGCCATGTATGCCAGCCACCAAAGGAGCTTATGGTAATAAAATAGAAAAATCCCTCATTGCTTTTTGGATGACAGCTGTGACATGAATGACTCTTACTCAGAATATGGTGAAAATGGGTAGTGTGGAAAAAATGACAGGCAGGTACAGACACAGAAAAAGTACACCTTCTAGATGGGAAACCTTCTATGCAGCATCTGCATGTCTTCCTCATATTCATGTAGTTTCTTATCTGGGTCTCTGCTTTCCCTCCCCATGTCGACGACATGGCAATCAGTGAATAGGTAAGTGTTTCACTGCCCATGGCCATCTGTGTAGTGTGAATATTTATGCTTCCTATAATTATTTGGGTTTATTCCAGGACATGTTTGTGCTTTACATATTGAATGTCAGTAGGCATTTAGCTCATTGGTGACTCTGAATAAGCTAAAGTAGGGTATGGAAAAGTAAACAAATGAAGGAATTCATTATCCATACTACCTATTTTCAGCATGCCAAAAATACAGCATCCATGGGACCGGACAACATCCCTGGCTGCGTTTTACACGAACCTCAAAACAAACTGGCTCCCCACTTAAGCACCATGTTCAATAATAGCCTCGTATCAGGCTTTGTGCCCACTGAATGGTGCACAGCAACAGTCATCCCACTTCACAAAGGGGGAGCCACCACTGATCCCGGGAACTATTGACCTATTAGCCTGATGAGCCTGGTCTGCAAGGCCATGGAACGTATCATCATGGAACACATAAACAAAGACATGGGTAACCTCCAAACTCTGGATCCCACCCAGTTTGGGTTTGTGAAAGGCAGATCAGGCCTCCTGAACCTGATCAACTTCTTTGAGGCAGTCACCAAAGCCGTAGATGAGGGTAAGGTGGTTCACACAGCCTATCTTGACCTCGCCAAGGCTTTCGACACCATCCCCCATTCTGGAATTATAGCTAAACTCACTTAACTAGGTATAAATCCCTACATCACAAGATGGGTTGCCAAATGGCTCACTGACAGAACCCACACTGTAAATGTTGCAGACTCCAAATCTGACCTCAAAGCAGTGACAAGTGAGTACCACAGGGGTCCATCCTGGAACCGCTCCTGTTTGGTATTTACTTCTCTGAAGTACAGGCTAACACATAAGGCCTCTGGCTAATGAAGTTCACAGATGACTGAAAACTAGGAGCCATAGTCAAGTCCCCAAATGATGTCGACATCCTACAAAAGGGCCTTGCTGAGACAGATGTCTGGTGTGAGAGCTATGGCCTCAAGCTCAATGCCAAAAAGTGCAGTGTCATCGCCTTTGGTAAAAACTCTGTACCCATGAACTACCACATAGGCAGCGATCTACTTAACACCGAATGTGTGATAAGAGACTTTGGGACCCAGGTGGACAGTAGTCTCTCCTTTGATAGTCACATCACCACAGTTGTCAGGAAGTCTTTCTATGTGGCACACTTCATCATAAAAGGGTTCTCATCCAGGAAAAAAGAGGTCATTGTTCCCCTCTACTCAACACTCATTAGACTCATTATAGAGTAAAACACCCCTTTTGGAATGTACCTCACAAGACATCTGCAGTAGCTGGAAAGGCCACAGAAGTACCTCACAAAGAGGATTACTGGCCTCAAACAAATGACCTACATTGACCGCCTCAAAAAACTCCAGCTTTATTCTGTAGCATATTGCCTACTCTGAGGTGATCTCTGCCTAACATATAAAGCTATGTCAAACCCAGAGCTGTTGGACATGCTACACCTAAAGAAATCCCAATCCCTCCGAGCTACACGCTCTAGGGACCTAAACCTTGTCTTCACAAGAAATAGGACATGCTGGAGGGATAGATTCATATCCCAGAGACTTCCCATACTCTGGAACAGGCTACCCATCTATGACAAGCAAAGTTCTTCATTAGTACTCTTCAAGAAAAATCTTGATGAGTGGATGGGAAATAGGAAATACACCCCGGAGATCACTTCTATGTCTCTGCTCGACAGTGGCACAAGAAAATAATTTTCTTGGGTGGCGTAAGCCAGGGAACCTTGTTGGCTAGTCTTAAGTAGGCCCTTGGGCCGATAGCCTAGTACCTACCTATGAACCTATGAACCTATGACGAAATTAAAATAAATAACTAAATGTTACCGAGAAGGCTTATATTAAATGTAAATATAATGTTTGTTGGACAAGTCTGTGGCATGGATATGTTGTGCATAACTTGACATATATTATATTATATTATATTATATTATATTATATTATATTATATTATATTATATTATATTATATTATATTATATTATATTATATTTATTGATTGGGTAAGCCAGCAGAAACAAATGTTCCTTTTCAGGGCAGCCCAGGATTGCTATTGGGTAATGATGATAGCTAGAATCAGAACAGGATGAAATTCATTTGTGGCGTGTAGCCTTAATCATCTGTACTAAACTGTCACAAGCTGCTATAAAGAAAAATAGGCTTGCTAACTATAAAATTATAACTGTACAGGTGTAACTATAGACGTTCGTCCTATCACATGCAGTTAGAGTAAAATATATTTTCACATTAGTTGTATATATAAAAATAGCTGTTCATGTATATTTATCTATCTGACTAGATATGTGCATATATATATATATATATATATATATATATATATATATATATATATATATATATATATGCACTACATCCTTGTGTGTATAATACATATAGAATTGCCTAATATTTCCAAGTTGTTTTACTATATAGTCTTAGACATGAATCTGTTTATACTTGTATAAACATTTAAAAAAACTTCTGTTCGAAAACTTGCTCTGAAAATATTAAACATATTTTAGTGTATTATGAATTTTATGAATTATTTAAAAAGAGGGCAAAATAAAACAAGAAAACTGTGAAAAAGCGAAGTATAATCCTGTCTCAACGTGCTGTGTGTAATGATCGACACCTACTAAATATTATAAAATATTTTTCTAGTCTAATACTGCCCTCCTGTGTTTTGAAAGGCACATTGCAACATTTTATTTTATATTTCAGAGCATCAACAGAACTGTTATTTAAAATGAAAAGAATGCATTTTTGCTATACTTAAAGTTATTGAATTTCAAGCAGTGAATACTGTTGCAATTATTGACAAGAAGAGAAACATGTATGAGACAAAATAAAAAAGAAGTCCATAAATAACATCATTTAAGTACGTACATCGGTTGAAGGTTGGCAGAATTGTTAAGTTGCCCACCTTACAAGAACAAGGTGCAGAATTTGATTCTCACATGAAATAATTCACTAGGCTTAAATTGGCTTACAAGAGCAGTTAGCCTAGTACTAAGCTGTGAACCTATGAAAATCAAGTTGTGAATAAAACTGTAGCAGTATTCATGTCTCTATACATAGCTTTAACATGCAGAATTCAAAGACTTATTTTGTGAGTAGATTAGTATCCTTATGATGGTTTTGGAGGTAAGCCTGAACAAATTTTGAAATTTGTTGAGAACTAATGATTGATTGCTTTGAATTCTACTTATGGAATGGAAACATAATACAAAATATATAAACGTACATTGGGACGTTTACATAGTTACAGCAAACTGGCCATAGTACATGATAAGGTATGATTTGGTTGAGATACCAATTTGATGAGGGTCATACTCAGACACTACTGTGTGGATACATTTGCAAAATGACATATTCTTATCACAGAAAAAAAAAAACAAACTGGGTGATTTATTTATTTTCTAAGAAAGACACCACAATAAAAAGTGAGAAAAATGAAACATTGATTATTTCTTTTCAGCTTGACCCCCAGTTCGGAGGTGTAAGGGGCAGTATACATAGTTTTCATTTTCTTGGTCAGCCTGAGTTCCCAAGCAGTTGAACTTGGTGAGATTAGTCACCTGGTTGTCACTTCATAGTTGATGTTTGTTTTCTAGCAGGGCATTTCATTATACAAGCATTTTTTCCTCTAAATGCTTTTCAACCCTGTACTTGCAGGCCGTCAATTCTTCACTAGTGGGACTGTGCACATTTATTCCTCCATAATAGGAAGTTAGCCCAGTAATGAATGGAGACAACAGTCTTTTTAAAGGAGCTATCAGACAGAAAGTCATAAGGGTTGCTTGTGTCTATCATTGCATTCTGGCAATGATGATGTCTGCATGACTTAACCTGACCAATTAGCAGGGGGATGTACTACCCATATCATGATAGGGACCCACAATACCTATTTACTGTGAGTGCATGTAGCAGAAAGTTTGTAAATGAAAGCTACTACTAGTTGACAAATAGGTGAGGCAAAAGGAGGCACACCATGACACTAACCTCTAGGTAGTGTGACTTTATATGTGCTGTTCCAGCCATCCCTGTCTCCAATGTGGACACACTCTCTGCTGCCAGCTCTGTCAAGTATGCAAGGCACTAAATGAACTCAAGTTGCCTGGACTGTACTCAGGTCTTTATCCTTCCATGTTGTTTGAGCTGGCTAGTGCAGTAGCGGTTAGCAAGTCCAATTAACATCTATCCTGAAGTTAAGGCAATAATGATACCTTATTGATACCCATTGTGAAAAACAACTGAAGCTATGAAAGTTTATGTTCTTACATCTAAAACACACCCATGTCTCTTATAATGGGTCTACTTCAGAAGACTGACAGACCAAAATATTGACTCCCAAAATACTGACAAACCAAAAGACTGAATCACAAAATACCGAAAATTCAAAATACTGAAGGATGGAATTTGCTCCTTCTCCACTGTTGTGGAATCTTGGAGTTCATAGGTTTATAGGTAGGTACAAGGCTATTGGCCCAGCGGCCTATGTAAGCCTAGCCAGCAAGGTTCCATGGCTTACGCCACCCAAGAAAGTTATTTTCCTGGGCCACTGTTGAGCAGAAACACAGAAGTGATCCCTGGGGTGTATTTCCTATTTCCCAACCACTGATCAAGATTTTTCTTGAAGAGTGCTAATGAAGAACTTTGCTTGACATAGATGGGTAGTTTGTTCCAGAGTAAAGAAAGTCTCTGGGAAAGGAATCTATCCCTCCAGTGTGACCCGTTTATTGTGGTGACAAGGTTTAGGTCCCTAGAGCATGTATTTTGGAGGGATTGGGATTTCTTTAGGTGTAGCATGTACAACAGTTCTGGGTTTGACATAGCTTTATATGTTAGGCAGAGATCACCTCAGAGTAGGCGATATGCTACAGAGTAAAGCTAGAGTTTTTTGAGGCGGTCAGTGTAGGGCATTTGTTTGAGGCTAGTAATCCTCTTTGTGAGGTACTTCTGTGGCCTTTCCAGCTGCTGCAGATGTCTTGTGAGGTACATTTCAGAAGGGGCGTTGTACTCTATAATGGGTCTAATGAGTGTCGAGTAGAGGGGAACAATGACCTCTATTTTCCTGGATGAGAACCCGTTTATGATGAGGTGTGCCATGTAGAAGGACTTCCTGACTACTGTGGCGATTTGACTATCAAAGTAGAGACTACTGTCCACTTGGGTCCCAAGTTCTCTTATCACGCATTCAGTGTTAAGTAGATTGCTGCCTATGTGGTAGTTCATGGGTACAGAGTTGTTACCAAAGGGGATGACACTGCACTTTTTGGCATTGAGCTTGAGGCCATGGCTATGTCACCAGGTATCTGTCTCAGTGAGGCCCTTCTGTAGGATGTCCACATCATTTGGGGACTTGACTCTGGCTCCTGGTTTGCAGTCATCTGTGAACTTCATTAGCCAGAGGCCTTCTGTGTTAGCCTGTACTTCAGAGAAGTAGATACCAAACAGGAGAAGTCCCAGGACGGAACCCTGTGGTACTCCACTTGTCACTGCTTTGAGGTCAGATTTGGAGTCTGCAACTTTTATAGTGTGGGTTCTGTCAGTGAGCCATTTAGCAACCCATCTTGTGACGTAGGGATTTATACCTAGTTTAGTGAGTTTAGCTATAATTCCAGAATGGGGGATGGTGTTGAAAGCCTGGGCGAGGTCAAGATAGGCTGTGTGAACCACCTTACCCTCATCCGTGGCTTTGGTGACTGCCTCAAAGAAGTCAATCAGGTTCAGGAGGCATGATCTGCCTTTCACAAACCCGAACTGGATGGGATCCAGAGTTTGAAGGTTACCAATGTCTTTGTTTATGAGTTCCATGATGATACATTTCATGGCCTTGCAGACCAGGCTCATCAGGCTAATAGGTCGATAGTTCCTGGGATCAGTGGTGGCTCCCCCTTTGTGGAGTGGGATAACTGTTGTTGTGTGCTATTCAGTGGGCACAAAGCCTGATGCAAGGCTATTATTGAACATGGTGCTTAAGTGTTGAGCCAGTTCATTCTGAAGTTCATGTAAAACGCAGCCTGGGATGTCCCATGGATGCTGTTATTTTGGCTTTAGAGAGTGCAGCTTTTACCTGCGTAGTTGTGATTAGAGGGACTCTGCATTCTTCCTGTATAGATATGGGCCCTTTAGGGGTAAGAAGGGGGTAAAGTTAGCACTGAAATTATCTGCTGGATGTTGGCAATATCAGTTGGTTCTGTAATTTTCGTGCCTTTGTTCTGTAGCTCAGAGCAGATCTGGGTGTTGCCATCTAGATGCTTGACATAGCTATAGAATGCTTTGTGGTTGTCTTTGGATTTAGTGGCGATTTTGTTTTTGTAGCTAACTTTGGAGGATCTTATAAGGGATCTCAGCTTCTTACTGAGGCTGACCAGGGAGCTCCTCCACTCATGAGATTTTACCCTCTTTTGCAACATTTTCTATCTTTTGTTGTACAGTTTGTTTATGGCAGGGGACCACCAGATTGGCTTCCTTTTTTTAGAGGATAGCATCTTGGTTCTGTTTGGGATAGCACAATCCATTCAATCATGTACGTGCTTATAAAGTGTATTTGTGTAGGATTCAGCAGTTGTAACTGTATTGTCCATCTTCCTGGGTGTCATGAAGTTCACCACTTCTGTCTTAAGAAGCATGAAGTCGGCTTTGGAGAAATTTTTTACTGTAGTTTCCTTAATGGCGGTGGGGGCGGGATGTGGATATCAAGGGTGATAAGCTTATGGTCGGATCGGACCAATGACGAGTTGACTTCAGGTGTGGAACACTGGTCACTCATGTTGGTAACGACTAGGTCTAGGATATTGTTGCCCCTGGTGGGGGTGTGGATATGTTGATCTAGGGCATTGGAGTTTATGAATTCCAGAAAGCGTTGAGCTAAGGAGTTGGTACACGAGTAGTTTTCCCAGTTAATGGTGGGGTAGTTGATGTCGCCCATTATTAGGGTGTTTGGTTGAACCCTAATATTTTCCAGTACATCAAGAAAAGAGGAGTGGGAATCCTGGGGCATGGTGGGGGATTTGTAGCAAGCTACAATTTGGATTGCAGTTTTGCCCAGAGTTAGTTGCACTTGGATAACCTCGGATGCATTATGCTGAGCAACTAGCCTGGAGGTGTGGATATCCTTAATGAATATGGACACACCTCAGCCTTTGGTGGTTTGGTCCAGGTTACATGGCCAAAAAGTGTGGCATGAGTTATAGCCTGGTAGTGCAGGGGTGCTCTCTGGAGCCCTGAACCAGTCTCAGTTATTGCACAGATATCGATGTTCTCCATTTTAAGGAGTGCCTCAAGTGAGTGCATTTTGAGATTTAGACTTCTAGCACTGAGTAGCATTACCCTCAGTTTTTGCTTGCCTGTTCCTGTTATGGTGGTGAATTTGTTATTTGAACCCTGCCTAAAAAAGGCACTATAGGGGCAGCAAGAGACTTAGACAGTATCCGGAATCACAGGGGCGACAGATGCAGGCCATCTGTGGCAAAGCATCATGGTCTGTCGACCATGTCTTCCCAAGCAGACAGATACTGTATCCTCTTAGAATGACACCAGAAGCTTAGCCAATTGTTGAAGTTAATCATTTTGTCCTTGCACTGCGGTATCATTCTGGGCGATGGCAGAATGCTACTCAGGGCTAGGGTCATACCTGCCTGGGCTACAAGATCGGAGAGTTCTTCCATGTCTCTCTTCATGTAGTCCAGGGAGGTACATCTCAGGTCATTCACACCAACATGGACAATGACAGAGTCATATTTGTATTTGTTGTGGAGTGACCTGAGTGCATGGGTTATGTGGCAGATCACTGCACCCAACAGGCAGCTGACAGTAACCTTCTCCTTGTTTAGCCTGGTGAGTGGGACATCAGTGTGCCTGACTATAGAGTCACCTATGACTAGTGTGTTTGGTATGTTGTTTTGCCTTGTTGGCTGTGGTTGAGTGGCACACTGAGTCTGTGGGCTATGTGGGCTAGTTGGTATATTGAATTAGCAGGGGGTGTGAGGGGGGCACAGCCCCCACATGATGGGTGCAGGAGGACTTTCCCCTGCATTAAATGTTTTCAGTATTTTGTGGTTCATTCTTTTGTCTTTCAGTATGTTTGGAGTCAGTCTTTTGGTCTGTCAATCTTCTGAAGTAGACCCCTTATAACACATAGTAAGGTGAATGTGGGCAGGGGGGGTAAAACCCCCTGGCAGTTGAAAGGTGACAGAGGTTAGTCTTCTTTCAATAAAGTCCATTCATAGGTAAATCTGTTTCAGTATAATATGTTGTTGAGATTCTAAACACTGGAAACATCATAAGAGCACCATTTAAATTATATATCTCAGATAAGTCTGTTTTAAACATAACAGTTGGTGTAATGGCTAAGGTCTTAACCTCCCTGACTCAGGTTACAGGGCTTAATTCTAATCTTTGGAATGGAAATTGGCTAGGCTTAAAATGGCCTGCAAGGGCAGCTAGCTTAGTACTTACCTTAGATTACAAATGGGTGAATAACAACTTAATTCTAGCTTTCCCAGTGTGCAAACAGAAACTCAGCAGAGAAGGCCAGTGGACGTTTGTATTTATGGGTAAATTTCAGTAACTGGCTAATACATGCACTGCCTGGATGCTATGAAAAAAGAAATACAGACAGCCAGATGGAAAATCAGCTACAAAAGGTGAGAAAAAAAAACATTAACTGGGAAAAGTACTGCAACTGTTCAGCAAACAGCAGTGCAAAATCCAGACATGACTTCCAGTAACCTAAAGGAAAGCATAAGACAACTACACACAGATGTGGTTAAAATAAATGAAGCACTGCTGGAGTAAATTAAGTCAAACAACAAAAGGCTAGAAAAAAAACTTATGACATGATACAACTGCAAAAAATTAGATGTTGAAATGAAGAAAAGACTAGCTGAATTTGAAATTGCTCAATAAGAGATGGTTCAAAAATAATAGAATTATAAGACAGAGCACACAGGGAAAATCTGAGATTTTCTGCTGTACCAGAGAAGCTGGAAGAAACAGATTGTATTAATTTTATGAAAGCACATATAAACAAGTTGGCTAGTATTTCACAGTAGGAGTTGTTAACTGAAAGGACACATCATGTGTATACGCCAAAACTGACTATGAAAAAGCAACCTAGACCTTTAATAGTAAAGATGCAAACCTACAAGCAGAAGGAAGTTGATTCTAACAAAACTATGGCAGAAAGACAAAATACTAAAAGTGGGAGACAGCAGAGTATTTGCATAGAATGATTAGTAATTCTACTTCAGGCAAAAGTGAACTACATTTATTTCACAATTCAGAGAAAGTTGAGAAGCAGGCATGAGATTCAATCTGATGCACCTAGTTATCTTAAAAATATTCTCCCCTGGATGGTCAAAATAATTTTTTGATGAAGTACATTCTAAGGAGGAAATACAAAAGTTTGCCCAACAAAAAGTGAGCTGTAAAACAGAAGACTATTTTGCTTCTTGTTCTTCTCGTAATAAAGACTCTGCCAGTGTATCTTTTTCCAATGTTTCAATGGAAAATCCTGGAGAGACGCAATGAAGCACAAGAGTGGTGTACATTACTATATTACTAATAACTAGTAAATTATAGTGAAAACCATTACAGTGAAATTACAAAAATGGAAATTTTAAAATATGTATAGATAGGGACAATTTCCAATCACATATTCATTTTAACAATATAATCTTTCCGCGGTGATGCAGCGGTAGCATTGTTGCCTCACAGCAAGTGGTTCTCCCGTTTGATTCTCGGCTAGAGTGCGGGGAGTGCCTTCTGTGTGGAGTCTGCATGTCCTCCCTGCGGTTGGGTGGGCATTCAAAAGACATGCGTAAATGGGCGTGCCTTCGTTGAAAGTTGAACATCGAGCTGGCACCTCAGCATTCGTGAAAATCTACTGCCGATCATTAGCA
Organism: Protopterus annectens; assembly: GCF_019279795.1. Classification (NCBI taxonomy): domain Eukaryota; kingdom Metazoa; phylum Chordata; order Ceratodontiformes; family Protopteridae; genus Protopterus; species Protopterus annectens. The sequence continues at coordinate 1,236,316,674 of NC_056737.1, read as the reverse complement.
AACCGGAGTTCTGCTGTGGCGACCCCTAACCGGGAAAAGCTAAAAGACAACAACAACATTCATTTTAACAATATATATAGGCAGGTACAATTTAAGTCACATACACACAGGATAGGTTGCTAGTAAGTTATCTAAGAAAGAAAAAGTGAAATCCTTCTCATTCATTTCATAGGAAAGAGTTACACAAAATTGTAAGGAATAAAACTAGTAACTTGGAAAATGACAAATGTGGGATTACAAAGCAATAATTATATTTGAGAAATATGACAGAATAAGAAAATCAAGAAATATTGGACTTCATTGAACTTTTTTGGACTTGTGGAGGAATCTAAATTATATGCCCTATGTCATGTCATTAATAGTCATAAAAATACTTTGGGTAGTGAAAGACGAGGGAGAAAGTTAACTGTAAGCAAACCATTTTTTTTTCTTAATAGTACTATTTTTTACTGTATGTTTTCTTTGCGTGTTATAAAGTAAAGTTTTCTCAGGTGTTTTAAGTGCAACAGGGAGACTACAGTAAACATGTGCTCCTGTTTTTCCCCTTATTCTCTCTTTCTCCTTGTTCAATTTTAAGAAATGTAGGCACTGCAATGTAAAAAAATGACTGGATTAAGGCCCTCAGCTTGATCTAGTAACAGGTTTAACAGAAAGAAAGTAACTGAAAAAGAATATTGAATATTATAGGGCTTTTTTCTAGCAAATAAATATACGCTTAGTAGCGATTCAGTATCTGGTCTTCATGTCTCCATGTAGCCAAGCTGAAAAAGTGAAATTGGCTACAATCTGATAAAGATAATTTGGTTAGAAAAAAAGAGAAATTGGCTAGAAGATAATGTTCTCTGAAAGTTTTCAGGTGTTTACCTACCTGGGAGAGCTATAAACATAAGATAAAACCAGACAGCACTTAGTAAAATCACAGGCTGCACCATGCATCATAACATTGATAACCTAAATTTTAGGTTAACTCAAGTCTATGAGTGTGGCTGCCTGTTTGCAACATTTGTTCTTATTAGGAGGGCAAAACATCAATATTTGAAGATGTACATAGTTTTGTGTGCTAGTATTAAGTTAATAGATTTTAGGTGGTATTGTGGGTGTGTTTTTTTTGTTTGTTTGAGAGCTTTCAATAAAGCAAAAAGTTTTGTGAGATGTGACATAAGCTCAAATGGATATGACAAGAAACAACTATATAACAGTTAAACCCACCAAATAGTGTATGCATGCAACACAAAAGCAATAACTAGACATTTAACAAAAAAGTAGTTATACAAAAAAGTGGGGATAATAACTTTTTAATAAAACAATGCTTTCTGTAATGTCTTTACATGTCAGTGTTCTCACAGATCAATACAAAAAAGAAAGAGTAGTGAGCTATATTAAAAAATGTAGAGTGCAAATAGTTATGCTACATGAGACACACTTGGGAAGAACTGAACAAGTGAATTTGATAAAGAAAGGTTTCCAGGATGGTTATTCAGTGGAATACCTGGGGCAAAGGAAAAGAAGAGTACTTATATTTATTGCAAGAGGAGCACCAATAGTGATATAAGAGGATAAAAATGATAATAATGGCAGATTTGTAGTACTGAGGGGCTATTGGCAAGGGAGGGGGAGGAGGAGGATTACATTGGTATGGATTTATATTCCACCTAAAACTGTTATAATGAAGCTTAAGGCAATTCCGGGAGAAATGATCAGCTTTCAGCAAGGAATATTACTTATAGGTGGGAACTGGAATCTGACATGCAGCAGTGAAGATGAGACTGGGAGGGATAGAAGGGAAAGTATAACAAAGGATGGTACACTTTTGAAGACATTTATGAAAATATTTGGCATGGAAGATGCAAATTCAGTACTAGGAGTTCAGAGTGCATTTATATATTATTCTTCAAAATACAAAAACTGGGCTAAGCTAGGCAGAATTTATATTTCACAGGAACATTTGTATTTAATTGAAGGTCTTGATTTGTACCCAGTAACTATTTCAGATCATGTGCCGATAATAACTAAAATAAAAAAACACAGGGTAATGAAATATAAATGAGACACTGGCACTGTCCCACCTATCTGTGGAAAAGAGTGGAATGTAAAGAATGGGTAGTGGAAATTATTTAGGAGCTATTAGAGAAAATAGACATGTCTTCTGAAAATATAGCTAGGGAGTGGAATAAAATTAAAGTGGAGTATAAGAATAGGGTGGAAATAAAAGAAAGGGAGATATGGTTAGGAAGTATTAAGAATTATTTAGAGTGACAGACAAATGTTAAAGTATTGTAGAATAGGAGGAATCTCACAGAACAAGAAGAGGAGCAATTGCAGAATGCTAAACAAAAAATAAGGGATTACCTCAATAATATAGGTTCATAGGTTCATAGGTAGATACTAGGCTATCTGCCCTAGGGCAGTTATAAGCCTAGCCAGAGTGTATTTGGCTTCCGCCTCCCTATTAGACTAGCCTACTGTGCCTCTGTAAAGTAGGTCACAGAAGGTACCCTTTTATGATTAGTTTACTGTGCCTCTGTCTAGCAGGGACACATGAGAGATCCCAGGGGTGAATTTGCGATTTCCCATCCACGCGTCCAAATTTCGCTTGAAGAGGGTCAGCGAGGGGCTATGTCTAACATGAATTGGGATTCTATTCCAGAGTGAAGGGAGACTCTGGGAAATGAATCTGTCCCTCCAGCATGTCCTATTTATTTTTGTGCTGAGGTTTAGGTCCCTGGAGCGTGTAGCTCTAAGGGACTTGGATTTTTTGAGGTGGAGCATGTCCATTAATTCTGGGTTTGACATGGCTTTGTATGTCAGGCATAGATCACCTCTGAGTAGGCGGTAAGCAACTGAGTAGGGCTGGAGTTTCTTTAGTCGAGCTGCATAGGACATCTGTTTGTAGCCCATGATCCTCTTGGTGAGGTACTTTTGGGGTCTCTCCAGTTGCTGCAGGTGTCGGGTAAGGTACATCCCAAAAGGGGCATTGTATTCAATTATGGGCCTGATGAGTGACAAGTGGAGGGGCACAATGACCTCTCTTGATCTAGATGCGAACCCTTTCCTGATAAGGTGGGCCATATAGAAGGTCTTTCAAACCACTTTGGCAACGTGATTATCAAAGGAGAGATTACTATCTACGTTGGTCCCCAAATCTCCAATTACTTCTTCCGTACTTAATGGATTACCACCTATGTGGTAATTTGTGGGCACCTTGTTTTTCCCAAAGGGGATGACTATGCACTTTTTAGCATTTAGCTTGAGGCCGTGGTTCTGGCACAAAGCATCCGTCTCTGTGAGACCCTTTTGGAGGATGCTTGTGTCAGCTGGAGATTCGATTATGGCCCCCAGTTTGCAGTCATCTGCAAACTTTGTCAGCCATAATCCCCCCGTGTTAGCCTGAACCTCAGAGAAATATATACCGAACAAGAGAGGTCCCAGAACTGAGCCCTGTGGGATGCCACTTGTAACTGGTTTGGATTCGGACATGGCACCTGTGATTTTGACCATGTGGGTTCTATCTCTGCGCCAGTTTGCAACCCATCTTGTGATATAGGGGTTGATATTTAAGCTGGTAAGCTTATTTATGATGCCCGAGTGAGGTATTGTGTTGAAGGCTTTTGCAAGGTTCAGGTAGGCTGTGTGGACTACCTTGCCCTCATCTATGGCTTTGGTAAATGTTTCAAAGAAATCAACTAGGTTTAAGAGGCAAGATCTGCCCTTAACAAAGCCGGATTGGGTAGGGTCCAGTGTCTGGAGGCTCCCAATGTCTTCGTTTATGAGTTCCATGATAATATGCTCCATAGCTTTACAAACCAGACTAGTCAAGCTTATGGGGCGGTAGTTTCCGGGGTCCGTTGTGGCACCACCTTTGTGGAGTGGGACCACTGTAGCTGTAAGCCATTCTTTGGGTACATATCCTGTAGTAAGGCTAAGTTTGAACAGTGACTTAATGTGAGGGTTCAGTTCTTCTTGGAGCTCGTGTAAGACACAGCCTAGCACACCATACGGTCCCATAGATGCTGTGTTTTTTGCTTTGGAGAGTGCAGCTTTCACCTGTGCATCTGTGATGTCAGGGAGGTTACATTCAGTTGGGATAGGCATTTGCTCCTTTGGGGGGGGCAGGGGGGGAGAAGTTTGCGCTGAATCTGTCTGCCAGGATGTTGGCTATGTCTGTAGGTTTGGTATATTTTGTACCATTATGCAACAATTCAGAGCATATCTGGGAGTTTCCACCCATATTTCTGACATAACTAAAGAAGGCCTTGTGATTATCCTTAGTGTCTAGGGCAATTTTTCTTTCGAAACTGGCCTTTGATGATTTTATGAGGGATTGAAGTTTCTTGCTAATACTGATTAGTGATGCCTTCCCTTTTTGGGATTTTGCTCTGTCATGTAGTAGCTTCCTCCTTCTGTTGTATAGCTTATTTATGGCCAGGGTCCACCAGACTGGTCTCCTGTTTTTGGAGGAGTGAGTCTTGGCTTTATTTGGGATAGCATGATCCATGCATTCCTGCAGGTGCTCATAGAATGCATTTGTAAAGGATTCTGTGGATTGGGCTGTATTATCCTCTGGCCCAGGGGCTTTGAAGGATTCCACCTCAGTTTTGAGAAGTGCAAAGTTGGCTTTGGAGAAATTCTTTACAGTGATTTCCTTGGCTGGGGGTGGGGACGGGCTATGGATGTCCAGGGAAATTTGTTTATGGTCTGATCTTACCAATGAGGGGTTTACCTCTGGTGTGGAACATAGAGTCCCCATGTTGGTGATGACCAGGTCCAATATGTTGTTCCCTCTTGTGGGAGTGGTGACCAGTTGTTCCATTGCATTAGAGTTTATAAATTCAAGGAACCGTTGGGCGAGGGTGTTTGGGCTTGAGTAGTTTTCCCAGTCAATGTTTGGGTAGTTGAAGTCACCCAATAACATAGTGTTTGGAGAGAACTTCATATTCTCCAGTGTTCTCAGGAATGCCAAGTGGGGTTCCTGTAATAGGGAGGGTGTTCTGTAGCAGGCTACAAACTGAAAGGCAGTTTTTCTCACTGTTAGTTGCACATGGATGGTTTCCGATGCTTCGTGCAGTGCCACTAACCTGGAGGTGTAGGTATCTTTGATGAATATAGATACTCCCCCCTCCTTTTGTGCTTCAGTCCGAGTTTTGGGGCTGAAACGCATGGTATGAGTTATAACCTGGTAGTGCTGGGGTGCTCTCAGGATCCTTGAACCGGGTTTCTGTTACTGCACAGACATCGATTTTCTCCATACTGAGGAGAGTCTCGAGTGCGTGCATCTTGAGGTTTAGACTTCTGGCATTGAGTAGCATTGCCTTTAGTTTTTTTATCTTTGGGTTGTCTATGGAGGTGGGTTTGTCCTTTGAGCCTTGCCTAAAAAAGGCACTATGGGGTTGGCAAGAGCCTTGGCCAGTATACAAAAGCCTAAGGGTGACAGGTGCAAGCTGTCCCTAGCGAAGCAACGTGGCTTGTCGAGCATGTCATCCCAGGCTGACAGACACTGGATCCCCTTTGAACGACACCAATACTTTAGCCAATTGTTGAAACCGATCATTTTGTCTTTATACTGTGGCATCATTCTTGGTGAGGGCAAGATGCTACTCAAGGTCAGGGACATACCAGCCTGGGCTACATGGTCAGAGAGCTCCTCTATGTCTCTTTTCATGTAGTCCAGGGAGGTACATCTCAGGTCATTCATACCAGCATGGACAATGACGGAGTCATACTTGTACTTGCTTTGGAGTGACCTGAGTGCTTGCGTTATGTGGCAGATCCTGGCACCCGACAGGCAGCTTACAGTGACCTTCTCCTTGTTCAGTCTGGTGAGTGGGATGTCAGTGTGCCGGACAATAGAGTCCCCTATAACAAGTGTATTTGGTGTGTTGTTTGGGCTTATGGGCTGTGACTGTGAGGCACACTGATTTTGTGAGATATGTGATTTGTGGGTATTGTTGAGGGGTGGCTGCTGCTTGGATATCTACTTAGGAGGTCTTTGCTGTTTAGGCAGATTTTTATTTAGAACCTCCGAGTATGTTTTTGTGCGTTTATGTGTTGGGTATGCAGATGCAATAGGTCTGTGTGAGACTGGATTTGTGGTGTGGGTGGTTACCTTTTCCTCCTGACTGACTGTGCCAGTCTTGGGTTGAGAGAGCTCTGCCTTCAGTTTGGCTGTGTAACTGCATCTCTCACATGTATTAGAGATTGTTGGAAGGAGGAGAGGGTTGTCTGTGTACATAAGGCAATTGTAACATTGCCTCAAAATTCCCAGATTCACCAGCTGGACTGGAGAGTAACCTTGAAACTGACCCTTGGACATACCAGATTAGTATAGGGAACTGTTTTTTTTACTGATCAGATTAGGGAAGTGTACTGATTTTTCACTTGATCAGGAAGGACCAGTTGGGAGTCTAATACTTATGAGAAGTCAAGGAGGGTGTAGTGCTTTAGTTAGTTAGTGTTTCCTTATAAGAGCTGAAAAAGTGAAGAGCAGACTTTGTGGAGTCTGGAATAGTTTAAACCTGTTTAGGCGGCGCTGCCCGATGCTGCTCAGTCATAAAACCGAAAAGAGAGTTGTATGGTTTTAAGAGAGAGAGATCAAGGAGTTTAGAATTGACCCAAAATGGCCAATAAAACTAAAACTACAGCTTCTAGGTAGTAACCACTCCTCCAGGGACAGGCAGGCTGTTCAGTGTTAACCACTCCCACTGGTGAACACAGAGACATCCCTTTAGCCCAAGCAAGCACTGGCCTTCTAGAAACTTCCAAACAGTTCAGAACAGCAAATCTGTAACTGAACTTTCTTAACTTTCAGAAAGTGGGAAAAAGCAAGATTTTTTTTCTTTCTGTTGTAGTTTAAAGGTAGCAGAGATACACAAGCAGCAAAATAATCACAACAGTGCAATAAATGACCCCACACTTGAGTGCTAGGCCACAATCAGGTAAAATGCAGTTTTTAGAGAAAAAACAATTTTAAATTAAGTGCAACACAAGAAATGCAGTAAACAGGCTCTAGATGTGTTCCAAGTACTGTTACTGTTACAGATATAAACTTTTGCAAGCCGGAAAATGCCAAAAAGTAGTCGGCAAAGCAGTAAAACTTAACAAAAAATCAGAAGAAAATACTTAAAATCACAAAAGTGGCTCCTTTTCTTCTCTCAGCGTTCATAGGTTCATAGGTTCATACTAGGCTATCTGCCCTAGGGCATTTATAAGCCTAGCCAGAATGTGTTTGGCTTTCGCCACCCATTTTAAATTTATTTTGCTATGCCCTTTTTCGAGGTTAGTATACTGTGCCTCTGTCTAACAGTGACACAGAAGTGATACCCGGGGTAAACCTGCGATCTCCCATCCACTCATCAAGATTCCTCTTGAATAGAGTCAATGAGGGACTCTGCCTAACCTGGACTGGGATTTTATTCCAGAGTGAAGGGAGCCTCTGGGTTATGAATCTGTCCCTCCAGCAAGTCCTATTTATTTCAGTGCTGAGGTTCAAGTCTCTCGAGCGCGTAGCTCGATGGGATTTGGATTTTCTGAGGTGCAGCGTGTCCATTAATTCAGGGTTGGACATGGCTTTATACGTCAGGCACAGATCGCCTCTGAACAGGCGGTATGCCACTGAGTAGAGCTGGAGTTTCTTTAACCGGGCAGCATATGGCATCTGTTTGAGCCCTTTGATCCTCTTGGTGAGGTACTTTTGGGGTCTTTCCAGTTGCTGCAGGTGTCTGGTAAGGTACATCCCAAAAGGGCATTGTACTCAATTATGGGCCTGATGAGGGATGAGTAAAGAGGCACGATGACCTCCCCTGATCTAGATGTGAATCCCTTCATAATTAGGTGGGCTATATAAAATGTTTTTCTAACCACTTTGGCCACGTGGTTGTCAAATGAGAGATTGCTATCAACTTGGGTCCCCAGGTCCCTAATTACTTCTTCTGTACTTAACGGATTACCACCTATGCGGTAATTTGTGGGCACTTTGTTTTTGCCAAAGGGGATGACTATACACTTTTTGGCATTTAGCTTGAGGCCATGGCTCTGGCACCAGTTGTCTGTTTCTATGAGGCCCTTTTGGAGGATGCTTGTGTCGGCTGGAGAGTCGATTATGGCGCCCAGTTTGTAGTCATCTGCGAACTTGGTCAGCCACAGTCCTTCCATGTTGGCCTGTACCTCCGAGAAATATATACCGAACAAGAGAGGTCCCAGGACTGAGCCTTGTGAGACACCACTTCTAACTGGTTTGGAGTCTGACATGTTTGCAATCCATCTAGTGACATAGGGGTTTATATTTAAGCTGGTGAGCTTATCTATAATGCCCGAGTGGGGTATTGTATCAAAGGCTTTTGCAAGGTCCAGGTAGGCTGTGTGGACCACCTTCTACTCGTTAATGGCCTTGGTGACTGTTTCAAAGAAATCAGCCAGGTTTAAGAGGCAGGATCTGCCCTTAACAAAGCCAAACTGGGTAGGATCCAGTGTCTGTAGGTCCCCAATATCTTTATTTATGAGGTCCATGATGATCCTTTCCATAGCTTTGCAGACCAAGCTAGTCAGGCTTATGGGGCGATAGTTTCCAGGATCCGCTGAGGCACCACCTTTATGGAGAGGGACCACTGTTGCTGTACGCCACTCTTTGGGCACATATCCTGTAGTAAGGCTGAGATTGAACAGTAGTTTTATGTTTGGGTTTAGCTCTTCTTGGAGTTCATGTAGGATGCAGTCCGGGACACCGTCTGGTCCCATTGATGCTGTGTTTTTTGCTTTGGAGAGGGCTCTTACCTGAGCATCTGAGATGTCAGGGGCAGCACTCTGCTGGGATAGATATTTGCCCTTTTCGTTGGGACGCGGGGGCTGTTTGGGCTGAACCTGTCAGCTAGGATGTTGGCAATGTCTGTGGGTTCAGTGTATTTTTTGTCATTTTGGACTAATTCTGAGCATATCTGGGAATTACCACCCAGGTTCCTAACATAACTAAAGAAAGCCTTGTGATTATCCTTAGTGTCCTGTGCAATTTTTCTCTTGAAGCTGGCCTTAGACAATTTTATGAGTGCCCGTAGTTTTTTGCTAATACTGATCAGTGATGCCTTCCCTTTTGGGATTTTGCTCTATCATTTAGTAGCTTCCTCCTTCTATTATATAGTTTGTTTATGGCTGGGGTCCACCAGACAGGACATCTGCCTTTGGAGGATTGGGTCTTGGTTTTATTTGGGATCACATGATCCATGCATTCCTGAAGGTGTTCATAGAATGCGTTTATAAAGGATTCTGCGGTCTGGGCCGTATTTTCCACAGGCCCGGGGGCTTTGAAGGATTCCACCTCGGTTTTGAGGAGTGTGAAATTTGCTTTAAAGAAGTTTTTCACTGTGGTTTTCTGGGAAGGGGGTGGGGTCGGGATGTGAATATCCAGTGAGATTAGTTTATGGTCTGATCTTACCAGTGAGGGATACACTTCTGGTCTGGAGCATAGAGTCCCCATGTTGGTGATGATCAGGTCCAGTATGTTTTCTCCTCTTGTGGGAGTGGTAACAAGTTGTTCCATAGCATTTGAGTTTATAAATTCTAGGAATCTTTGGGCTAGGGTGTTGGAGCTAGAGTAATGCTCCCAGTCTATGTTTGGGTAGTTGAAGTCGCCCAAATAATGGTGTTTGAAGAGACCTTCATATTTTCCAGTGTTCTCAGGAAGGCCGAGTGGGGTTCCTGGGTTTGGGAGGGTGGTCTGTAGCAGGCTATAAACTGGAAGGCAGTTTTACCCACTGTTAGTTGCACATGGATAGTCTCTGATGCTTCGTGCTTTGCCACCAACCTGGAGGTGTGGGTATCTTTGATGAATATCGATACTCCCCCTCCTTTTGTGGTTCGATCCAAGTTTTGGGGCTGAAAAGCATGGTATGAGGTATAACCTGGTAGTGCTGGGGTGCTCTGGGAGCCCTGTACCAGGTTTCTGTTACTGCACAGATATCGATGTTCTCCATGCTAAGGAGAGTTTCGAGTGCGTGCATCTTGAGGTTTAGAATTCTGGTGTTGAGTAGCATTACTCTTAGTTTCTTATCCCTTGTGATACCTATGGAGGTGGGTTTGTCTTTTGAGCCTTGCCTAAAAAAGGCACTATGGGGGTAGCAAGAGCCTTTGCCAATATCCGAAAGCCCAGGGGTGACAGGTGCAAGCCGTCCCTAGCGAAGCATCGTGGCTTGTCGAGCATATCATCCCAAGCTGACAGGCATTGGATCCCCTTTGAATGACACCAGTACTTAAGCCAGTTGTTGAAATTGATCATCTTGTCTTCATATTGTGGCATCATTCTTGGTGAGGGTAAGATGCTACTCAAGGTCAATGTCATACCGGCATGAGCTACATGCTCAGAGAGCTCCTTTATGTCTCTTTTCATGTAGTCCAGGGAGGTACGTCTCAGGTCATTCACAACAGCATGGCCAATGACTGAGTTATATTTGTACTTGCCTTGGAGTGACCTGAGTGCTTGTGTTATGTGGCGGATCCTAGCGCCCGACAGGCTGCTCACCGTTACCCTCTCCTTGTTCAGCCTGGTGAGCGGGACATCAGTGTGCCTGACGATAGAGTCACCTATTACAAGTGTATCAGGTGTGTTGTTTAGTCTTAAGGGCTGTGACTGTTCAGCACACTGGCTTTGTGAGATATGTGTTGCACGTGTTTTGTTTTGGGGTAGCGGTTGCTTGGGTGTCTGCTTTGGAGGTCTCTGCTGCTTAGGCAGATCTTTATTTAGAGCCTCCGAGTATGTTTTTGTGTGATTATGTGTTTGGTTTGCTGTCGTGGTAGGTCTATGTGAGACTGGAATTGTAGTGAGCATGGTTTCCTTCTCCTCCTGACTGGTTATGCCAGTACTGATTTGAGAGAGCTTAGCCTCCAGTTTGGCTGAATGGTTGCATCTCTCACATGGGTTGGAATTTGTTGGGAGGAGGAGAGGGTTGTCTGTGTACATGAGGCAGTTGTAACATTACCTCAAGATTCCCAGATTCACCAGCTGGACCGGAGAGGAGATTGACAACTGACCCTTGGACATGCTAGAATAATATTGGGAATTCCTTAATAATTGAAAACAAGGGCCAGTGGGGAGTGAGGGTGTAGTGCTTTTAATTTTTAGTGCTGACTTATATAATTGCTTTAGTGAGCAAGTGCCAGGTAACTTAAGTGCAATGTGTTACAGGTAACTTAAATGCAAAAACGACAAACGGTAACTTTCTTTCAAGTGAAACAAGGAAATAAGTACAGTAAGCAATGCAGATATCACTAGTGATCCACAGAAGCGCTGAGAAGCCTCGTATTAGGTGGAATTAGCGTTCCAGGGAAATAACAAGCAAACAAACAACAAGCATATAAACAAAGCTAGATTCAGCAGGCCTGGATCTAGTCTATGCTACAGCTAACAAGGTGTACCAATTTCAGTAAGATACAGTTCAAATATTCAGGCACTATAAACCTTTAACCAGAAATTCCCAGCTCAGAAGGGCAGAGTCCAGCCTCTTCTCCCACAAGAGTGCAGACCACGAACCTTCTTAATGTAAAATAACTGGCCTGAAGCCCAAGTGCTTAAACCAGAACTAATACACTTTAAGAATAACAGACACTGGGCTCTCAATCAGCAGTTCCCAACTTAGAAGGATGAAAGCTACCTGTCCTGCCACCACAGTGCATGCCACAAACCTTCCTAATGTAAAACAACTGGTCTGAAGCCCAAGTGCTTAATCCAAAAGACTTAGAATGATAGCTACACTTTAATCAAGTTACTACCAAGCAGTAATAAATGCAATTGAATACTTTAGAGAATGCCTGGATTAGTGCTCAAGTTACACAAACAAAGCTAGATCCAGCAGGCCCGAATCCAGTCTAAGCCACAGCAAACAAGGCGCACCAACTTCAGTAAGAAGCAGTTCAGATATGCATGCACTATAAGCCTTTAACCAGAAATTCCCAGCTCAGAAGGGCAGAGTCCAGCCTCTCCTCCCACAAGAGTGCAGCCCACAAACCCTCTTAATGTAAAATAACTGGCCTGAAAGCCCAAGTGCTTAAACCAGAATTAATACACTTTTAGAATAACAGACACTGAGCCCTCAATCAGCAGTTCCCAACCTAGAAGGATGTAAGCTACCTGTTCTGCCACTTCAGTGTAGACCACAAACACTCTCAGTGCAAAACAACTGGTCCGAAGCCCAAGTGTTTAAACCAGAAGGCTTAGAATGAGTTACACCAAGCAGTAATAAATACAATTGAGTACTTTTAAGATGATGCAAAAGTAAAAAAAAAAGTAGGTAGAAACACAAGTACAGTAAAAGCAGATGAAATTTTTTTTTTTTTTTTCTGAACAAGTGCTGAGATCAAAGAAACAGATTTGAGTGCTGAAACTAGAAAACTGGCTAGTTATAAGAAAAAAAAAACTAAGCTAGAAGGCTTCCCTCCAACACAGAAGGGCTTGGGGGCTTAGAAGCCTACAAATAGTCTATACCACTTAACAGAAAAGGCAGGAAACAAGCTTTTTTTTTTCTGTTTCCCAGATGCTCTCTTTGTACACAGTAGGAGTGCCTGAAATCAGAATATGATCTCACTGCACTCAGTTGAGTGAGCAAATGAGATGGGCCCAGAAGGAGTATCCAAACACAAATTTACAAGAGGGGCGGGCAGTTGCAAGGCCACTAAGATTAACACCAAAACAAAAACAGGGAGGGTGGGTAGGACTAACTGAAGAGCAGAGTCAAAACTTCCAGTTCAGTTAATATTCCTTCCACATAGTTAAAATCAATTTAAATACTGTATTTTTTTGAAAAAAAAAGTGCAGATAAAGGTACTTATCCTCTTGGTAGGTGCTTCAGCAAAAACTAGCAAGCCTGAAAAGACCTCAAAACCACAAGGCTGCCTGGTTTTAAGAGAGAGAGATCAAGGAGTTTAGAATTGACCCAAAATGGCCAATAAAACAACAGCTTCTAGGTAGTAACCACTCCTCCAGGGACAGGCAAGCTGTTCAGTGTTAACCACTTCCACTGTTGAGCACAGAGATTTCCCTTTAGCCCAAGCAAGCACTGGCCTTCTAGAAACTTCCAAACAGTTCAGAACAGCAAATCTGTAACTGAACTTTCTTAACTTTCAGAAAGTGGGAAAAAAGCAAGATTTTTTTTTCTTTTTGTTGTAGTTTAAAGGTAGCAGAGATACACAAGCAGCAAAATAATCACAACAGTGCAATAAATGACCCCACACTTGAGTGCTAGGCCAAAATCAGGTAAAATGCAGTTTTTAGAGAAAAAAACAATTTTAAATTAAGTGCAACACAGGAAATGCAGTAAGGCTCTAGATGTGTACCAAGTACTGTTACTGTTACAGATATAAACTTTAGCAAGCCGGAAAATGCCAAAAAGTAGGCGGCAAAGCAGTAAAACTTAACAAAAAATCAGAAGAAAATACTTAAAATCACAAAAGTGGCTACTTTTCTTCTCTCAGCGTTTTCTCCTCTTGGTAGGTGCTTCAGCAACAACTAGCAAGCCTGAAAAGATGCCAAAACCACGAGACAGCCTGGTTTTAAGAGAGAGATCAAGGAGTTTAGAATTGACCCAAAATGGCCAATAAAACTACAGCTTCTAGGTAGTAACCACTCCTCCATGGACAGGCAGGCTGTTCAGTGTTAACCACTCCCACTGGTGAACACAGAGACTTCCCTTTAGCCCAAGCAAGCACTGGCCTTCTAGAAACTTCCAAACAGTTCAGAACAGCAAATCTGTAACTGAACTTTCTTAACTTTCAGAAAGTGGGAAAAAAAGCAATATGCAGGAGTTTAGAATGATTGCCGTTAAGCAACTTGCTTTTGATAAGTCTAGTGCACCAAAACTTTCAGCAGAATGACTCAGACAACAGAAAATATAAAAGGCTGTCAATAAGCTTAGGGAGCCTATAACAAGGACGTTAACAAGAGATCTGGTAGAAGTATTAGAAATATTTTGGAAATTCTATGAAACTCTATATAAAACTGAGACATATGGAAATCAAGAAAAGGTACAAATGGAAATGTTTATGGAAGAATTAAATATGCCAAGGTTAGAGGTAGTTGAGGCTCAAGTACTAACAGGATAGGAGGAGATGAGGTAAAAATGGTGATGTGTAACCGATGGGATCCACATGGATCACTGAAAGACAACATAACCGAAAGAGATTTGGTCGGGCATACTTGCGCAAAAGTGCTTTTCACCGAAAAGCACTTTTGCGCAAGTATGCCTGTTGCGGAGATCCCACTACAGTAAGAATAAGGGAAAATTCCCTTTTCCCCACTGTAGTGCGACCTCAGAGTGAGAATATTTAAGTAGGGGTGTGTGGGCGGCACAGCCCTCCATGTGGGGGGTGCAGGCAAAAATGTAAAAGTAATGTTTTATTTTTTTTTAAACACACTTTAACGAAAGCACTTTTCAGTGAAAGTGCTTTTGGTAAAGTGTGTTTGGTGTTTGTGGATTTGGACTATTGAACTTTTGTTCAATAGTCCTCGATCCGTAACCGATCTACAGGAAAGTCCCCAGGAATAGACGGTATTCCTGTTTAGGTCTGAAAGCTAGGAGGAGAAAAACTGATAAAGATCTGAAAGGTTTTAACAGTATTTTAAGAGGAGAAGTGCCAACATCCTTGAAGAAAGTAGTTGTAGCTGTGATACCTAAAGAGGGTAAAGATCCATCAGATCCAGCTTTATACAGGCCCATTTCAGTACTAAACCATAAATATGAAGTGCTTACGTCTATTTGGCTAAAACAATGGCAAAAGTGCTGCCAAAATGGATAGATATGGATCAATATGGTTTTGTGGAGGGGATGCAAACATTTGATAACATTAACAGAACACTTCTGATCCAGAGGGAAGCAGAATGTAAGAAACTGCCATTGTTGTCACTGGGTCTTGATGCTGAGGAAAGCTTTTGACAGATTAAGCTGGGAGTTTATGAGCAGAGCAATGGAAGCATTCGCATTTCCTGATGAAATTATAATGCTGATTAGGAGGATATATATGAGGGATTGGCGGTGAAAAATTAAAGTGGGAGAGGTCCTCTCTGATAATTTATGCTTCAGCAGAGGAACCAGGCAGGGGTGTCCTCTTTTCCCTTTGTTATTTGCATTATATTTAGAACAACTGGCAAAGAAAATAAAGGACTCAGAAGTTCAAGGATATAATTCATATGGTAGACAAGAAAAGCAGGGTCTATTTGCAGATAATATTATTTTGTTCATAAGTTCATAGGTTCATAGGTATGTACTAGGCTAATGGCCCTGGAGCCTATATAAGCCTAGCCCAAGAATATTCCCTGGCAAAAACAAAGAAGGACATTACAGTGTTGTGGAATATTTTGAGACAGTTTCAGATTTTTTGGGATACAAAATTAATGAAGCTAAAACAAAGGCAATAGCGGTAAATTATGTACCCACACAAAAATTGGTTTAACCAATATCCATATTTATGGGGAGATGATAAAATTAAGTAATTAGTAATATGGATTAAAAACAATTCCATTGTGGCAGCTAAGGATACATGAGAAGAGACTAAACAAAAGATAATACAAAACTGAGAAAATGGAATCTCTGTTATAAGGATATGGATAGTAAGATACAAGCAGTTAAAATGTTTTTAGTCCCTTCAGTTTTATACACGGGTCATGGAATATTTTTATCAACCAGAGGAGAAGTCGTGGATAACAACCAATAAAGATCTGAAGGATTTTCTCTGGGACGGGTAGATGCCAAGAGTTAAGTGGGATAAACTGATTCTTCCAACAGAACAAGGTGGACTGGGATTACTTGATTTGAAGAGGCATTTCAGAGCTACATAGTTAAGGCTCCTATACACAGCACAAGCAGAAACCTATAATTCAAAGTCGAAAGGACTGATGATGATCAAGAAACAAGGAGAGACTGGGATTTTGGATGCCGATTTTAAGAAAAATAACAATAATCATGCAGGGCATTATTTATTAAATATTTATAGAAATATTAAAAATTATAGACCAATAACTTGCCTTCTGACAATGTATAGACTATACATGGGAATTGATTCCGACAGAGTTTAAAGTCATTTAGAAGAAAACTGAGTTATGGCAGAAGGGTGAACACTGCCTGTCAGTCATATCTTTTGACTCTCTCCCTCCATGCTGTGTCTCTCCCTCTCAATCTCTCTCTCTCTTCAGCAGCTGATGGGACTAAACACACAAAGTCTATCTCCAGCACTGAATAGAAATCAGTAGCCAGTAGCTTCTCTTACTGTACTCATGCCACACAATTGACTAAAGAGGAAGCTGGCTGCAGCCACCAAGGAACTTAATACTGGACAGCTACTTGAGTGGGAGGTAGCATTAATCCCCTACAAAGCTGACTTATCTACAGATTAATTCGAGCTCTCTGGCAGTGCTGTAAGTGAGCAGCGCTGATGCACTGTCTGACTTTTTTCATTATCTCTCTTTCTCTCTCTTGCTGCTCTTTAACTCAAATTTTAAGTAAATGAGTTTCAATATTTTAACGGTTAGCCTTAAAAATAAGGGGGGAATGAACATTCAAGCCGGTTATGAGTATGTATTCATGTACCATGCTTTCTTTGTTACATGGGCGAAGGTAGACTGATAAGAAATTAATTTTCTTGTGGCACAGTGTTATATAATGCGTTGCACAAAAGGAAGAAAATGCAAAATCAGCGCTTCCACTAGCACATTTAAGCTGCAAGTCATTCATCTGTGCATTTCCCCAGTACAACAAGCACGTGAGCTTGTGCGTGCATGCATGTCACACACACACACACACACACACACACACACACACACACACACACACACACACACACACACACACACACACACACACTTAGTTGTTGTAGATGTACGTAAAGTGGAGGAAGCAATGAATGTTCATTTCTGTGAAGCAGCAATAAACAAATTCCGAGGGGTAGGAAAGAAGTACATACAGATGCAATGATGCATGTACAGATGAAACTCTTAAGAAGGCTGCGTTCAGATTCTGTGATGGCTTGGTGGATAACTACTTGGACTATGGTATATAGGGTCCTGAGTTCAAGACCTGTATGGCTGCTTATTATATCTGGCATGGCTTAGTGGTAAATTATTTTGGGTATGGTGTGCAGGGGCCTGGGTTCGAGCTTTGCAGAGGCTGTTTATTTTAGGCAGAGCTCCTCGCTAGCACTATTCAAGAGAAACCTTGATGAGTGGATGGGAAACATAAAGTTTACCCTGGGGATCACTTCAGTGGCTGTGCTGGATAGAGGCACAGGGAACTACTCTAAGAGGGTGGCAAAAGCCAACACATTCTAGCTAGGCTTATAAATGCCTTCAGGCAGATGGCCTAGTACCTACCTATGAACCTATGAAGCTATGAACATTTCAGAGAATTGACCTTTTGATAATCAGCCCTCTAATGTAATCTCCAAAGACTTGACCCTACTCAGTTTGGATTTGTCAAAGGGAGATCATGCCTGTTAAACCTGGCGGACTTCGTTGAGACAGTCACCAGAGCCCTGGACAAGGAGAAAACAGTGCATACAGCATACCTGGACTTAATCAAGGCTTTTGACACTAATCCCCACTCAGGCATTATTGATAAACTCACCTAGCTAGGTATCAACTCTTATATCATTAGATGGGTCAGTAACTGGTTCATTGATAGAACCCACCTCCAACAGCAGAACTGCAATCAGTGGTGTTCCACAGGGATCAGTCCCTGGACCGCTACTTTTCAGAATCTATTTCTCTAGAGTACAAGCAAAAACTAAAGGTCTGTGGCTGACAAAGTTTGCTGATGACTGCAAACTGGGAGTGGTCATAGTGTCCCCAAATTATGTCAACATCCAACAAGAGGGTCTTACACAAGCAGATGATTGGTGCCAAAGTCACATCCTTAAACTCAATGCAAAAAAATATATTATCCCATTCGGTAAGAGCGATGTTCCTGCTAACTACCACATCAATAGAAGTACCCTAAGCATGCACTCAGTAGTGAGAGAACTGGATACACAGGTTGACAGCAACCTCACCTTTGATCACCATGTCTCCACAGTGGTAAGAAGGGCATTCTAGATTGATTATCTCATAAGTAAGGGCATTGCCTCCAGAAAAAAAGAAGTTATAACCTCCCTGTACTCTGTCCTCATCAGGGCAATAATTGAGTACAATACCCCTTTTGTTATGTACCTTTCCAGGCACCTGCAGCAATTGAAGAGACCACAAAAGTTCCTAACAAGGAGAATTCAAGGTATCTTATGTCTTATGTGGATCAGCTGAAATCACCTTCACTTTACTCTGTTTCATACAGACTACTCAGAGGCAATATCTGCTTTGCATATAAGACAATCTCTGACTCTGCTTTACTGGAAATGCTGTATATCCATAAGTCTAATAGCTCACGGGTTACTCACTCTAAAGACCTTAACTGGGCATGTGACATTAATAGAACCTGCTGGAAGGACAGGTTTGTCTCCCAGAGGTTACCACACCTCTGGAACTGACTCCCACTTTATGTCAAACAGGGCACCTCTTGGGCCCTCTTCAAATGCAATTTGGACGATTGGATGGGTAACTGTAAATTCAGTCCAGGGGTTCCTCCTTTGTCTCTCTTGGACAGGGGAAATAGGTGTTGATCTTTGAAATAAAGGCAGAACATTGCTAGGCTTGTAAGGGCCCTAGGGCAATTTGCCTAGTAACTTCCTGTGATCCTATGAAATGTAAATTATAAGGGATTTCAGCTAAGTTCAAAACCAAAAAATAAAAGGTATTAAATACATAACAGAGAATGACAAGAGAGAGCAAATATTCATTACAATGTAAAGGATAAGAACTACTCAGGGTATTATTATTATTATGTTATTAGATCAGATAGCTCAAATCTCATGACCCAGGAATATTATGACATAGAGGGGGAGAAGTTATTTTATTTATTCAACATTTGTTGACTAGGACAGAGCCTATTTTCAGCAAAAGTCCAGGTAGAAATGCTCCAGACCCATGTCTTTGAAATGAGGGAGGAAACCAGAGCACCTGTAGGAAACCCATGTAAGCACAGGGAGGACATGCAGACTGCACACAGAAAGCACCACAGCTGAAAATTGAACCAGAGAGAGAACCTCTCGCTGTGAAGTGACAGCATTAACCATTGCACAACTGTGTCTCCCATAACATGAATCATAAAGAAACAATTGAAAGTAAAAGAAGGGAAAAGTCACACACAATAGCAAAAGTAACTGTCATAACGCTGAAGGCACAGACAAACTTCTAAGAGGAAAACTAGCCCCAGGAGGAGGTGTACTTTAATATATAGAAAAACACTAATATTTGAGAGTACAGGTAGACATTGTTTAACTACAGCTTGTAGGGGACAGATAAGTGAGTAAAGCAGTAAGAAAAATACAAGTTAAATAAAGAGCCCTAAGGGACAAAATCAAAAGTAAAAATAAGAATGGGGTGAAGGAATGGAATAGAGGGATGCTGAAAACATTTAGAAAAAGACATCATTTCAAGAACGATAGTGGGTTGGAAACAGGCAGAAGGACTCAGACCTTAGTAGAGTGATAAACACACTGCCATAGATATGTTATGAATGGATAGGAGGTGCATGCCATATGCAGTGGAAAAACTGATATGCTGGTGAGGGAAGAGTATTTTATGTGTGTGTGTGTGTGTGTGTGTGTGTGTGTGTGTGTGTGTGTGTGTGTGTGTATGTGTATGTGTGTCTGTGTATATGTATATATATATATATATATATATATATATATATATATATACATACAGAGAGAGAGAGAGAGAGAGTGAGATATATAATTCCCCTTAAGCAGATCGAACTTTTAAATATTTGAAGACGATATGGCTGAGACCACAACATCGAACATTTAAAAGTTCAGACAGACTGAATGGAAATCCGCACACAGTGCAGAATGGGAAGATTTCCCTTTTCCGCAATGTAATGCGATCTTGGAGTTGGTATATTTAAGTAGCAGGGGGTGTGGGGTGGTGCAGGGAGGCTTGCCCCCCTGCTACGCAGGTTTAGTTTATTTATTTATTCATTTTTTCTTCAGTTTTCGAACTTTTAAATGTTCAATCTTATGGTCTCGGCTATATCGTCTTCGAACATTTAAAAGTTCGATCTACTGAAGTAGATCCATATATAGATAGGTAAGTTAGATATTTCTATATCTATATTTATATATATATATATATATATATATATATATATATATATATATATATATATATATATATAGATAGATTATATATATGTATATATACATAGTTTTAAGTAGATTTACAAGGGGGATGGGAGATATGGGTAAGTTTTTATCAGGATATCAGCTATGCCACAAGCTGTCCCACTGAAGCAGCAGAAACTTGTTTGTCACTAAGATCATTCATCTTTCTCAACACAGCAACTACACAAACAACTACACATTGCATGTGACACACCTTATCATAAAAGGGTTCTCATCCAGGAAAAAAAGGTCATTGTTCCCCTCTACTCGACACTCATTAGACACATTATAGAGTACAACACCCCTTTTGGAATGTACCTCACAAGACATCTGCAGCAGCTGGAAAGTCCACAGAAGTACCTCACAAAGAGGATTACTGGTGTCAAACAAATGCCCTACACTGACAACCTCACAAAACTCCAGCTTTACTCTGTAGCATATCGCTTAATCCTAGGTGATCTCTGCATAACATATAAAGCTAGGTCAAACCCAGAGCTGTTGGACATGCTACACCTAAAGAAATCCCAATCCCTCCGAGCTACACACTCTAGGGACCTAAACCTTGTCACCACAATAAACAGGACATGCTGGAGGGATAGATTCCTGTCCCAGAGACTTCCCATACTCTGGAACAGGCTACCCATCTATGTCAAGCAAAGTTCTTCATTAGCACTCTTCAAGAAAAATCTTGATGAGTGGATGGGAAATAGGAAATACACCCCGTGGATCACTTCTGTGTCTCTGCTCGACAGTGGCACAGGAAAATGCCTTTCTTGGGTGGCGTAAGCCAGGGAACCTTGTTGGCTAGGCTTACGTAGGCCCTTGGGCCGATAGCCTAGTACCTACCTATGAACCTATGAACCTATGAAAAAAAAAGTGGGAAAAAAGATTTAAAAGAGGAGATATGAGGAATACTTGGACTAGAAGAAAGGCACAGCATAAATGGAGAGAAATAAGTTGAATATAGTTTCATGGAAAGTAAATGGCCTTGGCAGTAAAATAAAGAGTGAAAAAATATTGGACATATGGTGATAATGGAGAACATTGAACGGCACCAGTGTTTTTGCGTAACTCTCAAACCATTATGGCAGTTGCATAATATCTAGGAGCTGCTGTATATCCTCTTAGCCACAGCTCTCAACTTCTTTGCTCAATAAACAGGAGCAAAGTTAAAAATAATGGATAGAAATCCATTATTGCTACTCATACCTCTCAAGTGACCTCATTATGAGAATATAATGTCTTTCCTCTCTTAATTGGATTTTGCTCATACCTACCATTGTATTTAGTATAATTTTTTTAGTATAATTTTTAGTATAATTTTTATAGTTTATAATTTTATTATTATAATTATTTTGACCAATGCTGCCTCTGTATTGTGATTTTTCATGTCTTTTTATATTGTTAACTTTGTCACTGTTCATGCTTGGAGCTTTTCTCCCCGGGCCTCTACTGAAAATGGACATATATCCAGTTAGACTAGCCAGGTTAATAAATGTAAAATAAATAAAATAAATAAAAAAAATAAAAATGTTCCTCATTCTGAGTCTTAAAAAGACAATAAACAGGTTGCCGTACCATATGCTTTCCACTTATAGGTCCCCCTCCATGTGCCAGGAAACCAATACTACCTATCTCAACGTACTAAATTCCCTCACTATTTAACCCAATATGATATTCATAGGAGATCTTAACTACTCCTCTATAGATTAAAAATCCTATCCACTTCTAATGCACAAGGCCAGAGATTCCTAAACTTTGTTAATACCAACATCCTGGAACAATTTGTCCATCATCTTACCAGGGGTACAAACATCCCTGACCTTGTACTCATGAACATGGAGGGCCAATGTTCATCACATAGTGTGTAATATCTTTCTTAATCAGAGCTGATCATAAGTCAGTATTAATTGAAATATGAATTAAATCTGGCTTCCAGAGAAACCAAAAACCTTTAGGAACTCTTCAAAGCTAATCTCTCTCTACTAAGCGACACCATAGCTAAATTCCAAGCAACGCCAATCCCAATAAACACCATAGCATACACTGAGCTATTTACAAAATCTCTGTACAGCTATATTGATAGCTGCATAGAGTGAGCTGTGCCCAGAATAAGACACATTCAAAATACAAGCCACACTGGTGGAATCACAGTATCAATCGGTTGTACAACAAAAGAAAAAAAAATCTTGGCCAAGCATAGGAGGAGCAAAGCCATGCATACTAAAAGCCTCCTCACCAATCTAAACAGACAACTAAGATGGTTAGTTAATAATTCAAAGAATCATCATCTTCTTTTGGCTGTTCCCATTAGGGGTCGCCACAGCAGATCACCTGTTTGCATTTCTTCCTGTCCTCTGCATCTTGCTCTGTCACACCAACCACCTGCATGTCCTCTCTCACCACATCCATAAACCTTATCTTAGGCTTTCCTCTTTTCCTGAGAAAGGGTAGCTTCATCCTTAGCATCTTTTTCCCAATATACTCAGCATCCCTCCTCAGCACATGTCCAAACCAACATAATCGTGCCTCTCTGGCTTTGTCTCCAAACCTTCCAACCTGGGCTGACCCTCTAATATACTTATTCCTAATCCTGTCCACCCTCGTCACACCCAGTGCAAATCTTAACATCTTTATTTCTGCCACATCCAGCTCAAACTCCTGCCTTTTTGTCAATGCCATTGTCTCCAACCCATATAACATAGCTGGTCTCACTACCCTCTTGTAGACCTTCCCTTTCACTCTTACAGGTACTCATCTGTCACAAATCACTCCTGACCCTCTTCTCCACCCACTCCATCCCACCTGTACTCTCTTCTTCACCTCTCTTCCACACTCACCGTTACTCTGAACTATTGACCCCAAGTATTTAAAGTCTTCCACCTTCACCACCTCTACTCCTTGCATCCTCACCATTCCTCTATCCTCCCTCTCATTCACACACATATATTCTGTCTTATTCCTGCTGACCTTAATTCCTCTTCTCTCTAGAGCATATCTCCATCTCTCCAGGTTCTCCTCCACCTGTTCCCTACTCTCACTACAGATCACAATGTCATCTGCAAACATCATAGTCCACAGGGATTTCTGTCTGATCTCGTCTGTCAACCTGTCCATCACCATTGCAAATAAGAAAGGGCTCACAGCTGATCCTTGATGCAACCCCACCTCCACCTTAAATGCATCCGTCACTCCCACTAATAATTCAAAGAATAAATTTGAAAAAAAAAAATAGCTTCTCGTGCAAAGGACAACCACAAAGCTTTCTGCAGCTATGTCAGTAACCTCTGAAAAAATACACAACAATGCGCAGAACTTATCATAAATTGCATCACCCACACTGGACCGGAGGCCATTACCAACCTTTTCGCAGACAGGTTGAGCTAAAATTTCTACCCCCACAATAGTTTAAAGGAAATACCATATAACACAATCCACCCAACTATTACTAGGCTACAGGTCATCAATGCACTTTCCAAGGCCAAAAACACTGCATCGATGGGCCCCGATAACATCCTGGGATGTTTAATAAATAGCATGAAACATGACCTCTCTGGTCCACATGAATCACATTTCAATTGGAACCTTCAGTCAGGTTTTGTGTCTGAGGAACGGAAGATGGCTACAGTCATTTCCCTGCACAGAGGAGGTCCAACCACGGATCCTGGCAACTACAGACCCATAAGTCTTACTAGCCTCATATATAAGGCCATGGAAAGAATCATCATGGATATGATAAATGAGGACATTGATAACCGGCAAATGCTGGACCAATCACAGTTCGGCTTTGTTAAAGGAAGGTCATGCCTATTAAATCTGCTGGGCACTTGTTTGAGATGATTACCAAAGCACTGGATGAAGTTAAGACTGTGCACACAGCTTACACTGACTTGGCCAAGGCTTTTGATACAATACCCTTTCAAGCATTATGGACAACTCATTAATTTAAGTATAAACCCTTTAATCACCTTGCTGTAAAGCCAATTAGCTCAATGATTGGACTGAGGAGCTCAAAATAGATGAGGCCTCCTCCACCAAGAGGTCAGTCAGTAGCAGAGTGTCCCAGGACTCAGCAGTGTGCACGCTCGTTTTTGGCATCTATTCCTCTGAAATGGAAACAAATACTGAAGGGTTATGGCTGATTAAGTTTGCAGATGATTGCAAACTGGGTGTTATCATTAACTCCCCTGCAGACACTAGCATTCTTCAAAAAGGTCTATCTCTGACTAACAAATAGTGCCAAAACCATGGTCTTAAACTCAGTGCTAAGAAATACATTATTGTATCTTTGAGAAGTCGACCATCCCAGCTAATTACCATGCTGATAATACACCCCTAAGAGTCAACCCATGGTCAGGGATCTGGGCCTTACCTTTGACCACAAAGTGGCCACAGTAATGAAGAAATCCTTTTATGTTGTGCAACTTATAAGTAAGGCATTGAATCTATTTCCAAAGAGGTCATTATCCCACTGTATGCTGCCCTTATCAGACCAATCATATAGTACAGTGCTCCCTTTGGTTCTGCCTTATGCAAAGTGCCTTAAAGTCCTTTCCCTCTACTCAATCTCTTATAAATTACTGAGGGGTGTTCTGTGACTGGCTTATGAGGCATCTGCAAACCCCACAGTTATGAATCTCCTACATATTCATAAGTCAATGAGTACCAGAAATGCAAGGTCTAGGAACCTGAATTTTGTCTGTGACTTAAACAGAACATGCTGGAAAGACAGATATGTGTCCAAGAGACTGCCACTCCTACAGAACAGGCTCATCCATGCTAAGCTGGGTTTGTGTATTACCCAGTTTAAGTGCAACACAGACCAGTGGATGGGGAATAGGAAATTTACAGCAGACCTGGCACCCATGTCCATTATGGACGGAGGTAGCTTATAAATGCCTGTCCATCAAAGTTCTGTTTGAATACAAGACATCATTATTCTTTTGAGGAAACGTTGCTAGACTAAAAAAGCTCCTACCCTGGGTCATTAACCTAGTAACAGTCTATGAATCTATGAATCGATGTTCCTCACTGTTCCACTTTTGAAGGGCATGATACCCATTCAGTGTTAAAAATTTTTCTAATTAATGTCACGGACAGACAAGAGATATGTTCAGCAATAATGAAAAGCTTTTAACTTTTATTCCTATTTAGTGGCAGTACTAGTTTTAGGTGGTAACAGAGAACACTGCATTTTGTGTAGCTACGTCACTCAGTATTCTGGACTTGCACTTACGCACAGACCGATGATCTCTATCATTGCCAGGCATATTACATAAGCAGGATGCACATATTATAGCTGCGCAAGAAATACACATGTTGAAAGAAGAACACAGAAGGATGGAAGGAGGAGGATTTCAGTGCAGCAGTAAGTGCAGCACGAGGGAAGAAGAGAAGAAGAGGGACAGCACTGCTACTGAGACAAATGTTACCACTGCGGTTTGAGAAAAAATCACAATAGTGGGTTCATATTCAACTCCACATTCAAAGATAAAAACAATTAGAGAAATCTTGTCAGAAATAATTAAATTTCAAGAGGGGTTGGAGTTAGTAATTGTGGACTGGAACCTTACAACAGAGGTGCATGACATTAGTGGGGGACCTAATAAGAAACAGGCAAATAATAAAAAAGGAAAGATTTATGAGAGACCACCTGAAACAGATTGGATGGGTAGATGTATGAATGGAAGGGATGAAACTGCACTGCCTAGAAGCACTCCTCACCTTGGAAGATACTGACGTCTGTACAGTCACTGAGACATAGTTCAAGGCTGCATATAGCATCCCGGCCATGCAAGGCTGCAATGCTTTCCACACATTCAAACCTCAAAATGAGCATGAAAGGACCAAAGGTGTATCGATCCTCTTAAAAGTCAAGTACACCTCAAGACTGGTCAAACAGTATGACTCTCTTGAACTACTCCATGTCCAATTAACTATAGGAAAAACACCCTACCACATCATTGCTAGCTATAGGTCCCACACCATGAACCAAGAAAAGTACGCTGCCTACCTGGACTTACTGGAGTCACTCGCTATACAGCCCAACACCTTAGTCATGGGAGATTTCAACTATCCTTACATCAACTGGGTAACATGAGCACCAACATGCTCACCCAGAGGTTTCTGGACTTTGTCAGTACAAATGCTCTGGAACAGACAGTCTGCACCCCCACAAGAGGCTCACATGTACTAAACATAGTACGCACCAACATGGGGCATCACTGCACTCCCCCCTGTGTGATGCCCTCATGGGTAAAGTAGGACCATAAATCAGTCTCATTTGAAGTAACTATTGAACCTGTCACCACCACAGGAGTAAAAAAACTAAAATACTTTCTCAAAGCAAACTACAGCCTACTAAGCAATGGTATAAAAAGTGTTATACCCCCCCCCCCCCATAATAATAGACAGCAGTGATTCCTACACAGAGCTGTACACAAATGCCATGTATAAACACTTAAGCAACTGTATAGACTCAGCTGTACCTGATCAGATTAAAACCAGGTCCTTCCAAAAAAAAAAAGCCACCCTAGTGGACTTCAAGTATAAACAGGTTATATAGCAAAAGGAAGTAACTGATGTCTAAAAACAAGATGGAACTGACTCATCAAAGGAAGAATTCCCTTTAGAGCTTGAGCAAGCTTCCCTAGCTAAGGATAATCATAAGGCATTCTTTAACTATGTCTGAAATCTGAAAGGGAATGTCCAGTTAACTGAACTGGAAGTGGATGATTCCACTCATACTATACCATAGGAAATTGCCAACCTGCTAGGTAAAAGATGTGCAAAGTTCACCCACCCTGTCCCCACCGGCCATAACCCAAAGCATACCTGACACCAGTCCTCTGCCTAGTATCTCTAGTGATCAGGTCATATCTCTGCTCTCCAAGGGCAAAAACATGGC
This sequence comes from Protopterus annectens, assembly GCF_019279795.1. Classification (NCBI taxonomy): domain Eukaryota; kingdom Metazoa; phylum Chordata; order Ceratodontiformes; family Protopteridae; genus Protopterus; species Protopterus annectens. Next base: position 1,236,289,550 of record NC_056737.1, on the reverse strand, counting down.
CTCGATGGGGGCTGATAACATTCCAAGTTGCTTATTAAGCAATCTAAAACCAGACCTAGTGGACCCACTTGGCATTCCCTTTAACCATAGCCTGAGAACTGGCTATGTTCCAGCAGAGTGGAGAACAGCAACAGTAATGAACTTGCACAAAAGAGGGGGATCAACCTACCCTGGAAGCTATAGGCCCATAAGTTTAATCAGTCTCATCTCAAGGCCATGGAAAGAATCATCACAGAAAATGATGAAGTCTTGCATCACATGAGATCACCCATTGCCAACAGTTCAAAAGCTAGATGTGAGAAAACCAGATATAGTGGTCCAAGAAAAGAAGACAAAAGTAGCATTGATCATTGAAATCACTACACCCAGTGACTACAATGTCTTGTGTACAGAGAGACACAAAGTCATAAAATATCAAGATTTGCAGGTAGAAACAAGAACAATGTGGAAGAATGACACCCAGACAATTCCAATACTAGTAGGAGCAACGGGTTTTATAAAAAAGAATCTACAATCATATTCAGATATGTTATCCATACAAATTGCAGAGGGAGTCATTACTGGGCACATTGCAGGTTGTGCAAAGAACACTTCTGGCTGACATCAAAGAGTGAAACAATACTAATTTCATGACCTTTAATCATACTTTGACTTAGGAATGGGGTCCATTCCTATCATGGTATTAGAAACCCAAAAGACTTGGAGAAATTAAAAAAAATGGAGATTAACCCATATGTCACTAGATTGGTAGCCAGATGGTTCACTGACAGAACACATACTGCCAAAGTTGATGACTCCACCTCCACATCTACCAGTAGCCCAGTGGCCAGTGGTGTACCACAAGGATCTATACTGGGCCCTTTACTGTTTGGAATCTATTTTTGGATGTACAGATTAAAGCAGATGGCCTTTGGCTTACCATGTTTGCTGATGATTGCAAATGGGCTGCAATCACTGAATTCCCCAATGATGTTAAAATATTACAGGAGAGATCTTAGATGTACCTCCCTGGACTACATGAAAAGAGACATGGAAGAGCTCTCTGATCTTGTAGCCCAGGCAGGTATGACCGTAGCCTTGAGTAGCATCCTGCCATCTCCCAGAATGATACCGCAGTACAAGGACAAAATGATTGACTTCAACAATTGGCTAAGCTTCTGGTGTCATTCTAAGGGGATACAGTATCTGTCTACCTGGGACAACATGGTTAACAGACCATGATGCTTTGCCAGAGATGGACTGCACCTGTCGCCCCTGGGTTCCAGATACTGGCTAAGGGTCTTGCCGCCCCTATAGTGCCTTTTTAGGCAAGGTTGAAATGATGAATTCACCACCGTAACAGGAACAGGCAAGCAAGAACAGGGTAATGCTACTCAATTCTAGAAGTCTAAATCTCAAAATGCACTCACTTGAGGCACTCCTTAAAATGGAGAACATCAGTATCTGTGCAGTGACTGAGACCTGGTTCAAGGCTCTAGACAGCACCCCCTGCATTACCAGGCTATAACTCATACCACACTTTTTGGCCATCTAACCTGGACCAAAACACCAAAGGTGGAGGTGTGTCCATATTCATTAAGGATATCCACACCTCCAGGCTAGTTGCACAGCATAATGCATCCGAGGTTATCCAAGTGCAACTAACTCAGGGCAAAACTGCAATCCAAATTGCAGCTTGCTACAGATCCCCCACCATGCCCCAGGATTCCCACTACTCTTTTCTTGATATACTGAAAAATATTAGGGTTCAACCAAACACCCTAATAATAGGCGATTCCAACTACCCCACCATTAACTGGGAAAACTACTCATGTACCAACTTCATTGCTCAATGCTTTCTGGAATTCATAAATTCCAATGCCCTGGATCAACCTATCCACACCCCCACCAGGCGCAACAATATCCTAGACCTAGTCATTTCCAACATGAGTGACCGGTATTCCACACCTGAAGTCAACTCCTCGTTGGTCAGATCCGACCATAAGCAAATCTCCCTAGATATCTACATCCAGCCCCCACCCACCATTAAGGAAACCACAGTAAAAAATTTATCCAAAGCCAACTTCATGCTTCTTAAGACAGAAGTGGCAAATTTCATGACACCCATACAGATGGACAATACAGTTACGACTGCTGAATCCTACACAAATGCACACTATAAGCACTTACATTAGTGTATGGATTGTGCTACCCCAAGCAGAACCAAATGCTATCCTCCAAAAAAAGGAAGCCAATATGGTGGTCCCTTGCCATAAACAAACTCTACAACAGAAGGAAGAAACTGTTGCAAAAGAGAGTAAACTCCCATGAGTGGAGGAGCTCCCTGGACAGCCTCAGCAAGAAGCTGAGATCCCTTATAAGATCCTCCAAAGCTTGCTACAAAAACAAAATTGCCACTGATTCTAAGGGCAACCACAAAGCATTCTATAGCTATGTCAAGAATCTCAATGGCAATACCCAGATCTGCTCTGAGTTACAGCACATGAAAATTACAGAACCAACTGATATTGCCAACATCCTGGCAGATAGGTTTAGTGCTAACTTTGCCCCCCTCTCACCCCCAAAAGGACCCGTATCTATACAGGATTTACAGAGTCCCTGTAATCACATCTATGCAGGTAAAAGTTGTACACTCTAAAACCAAAAACACAGCATTTATGGGACCGGACAACATCCTAGGCTGCGTTTTACATGAACTTCAGAACAAACTGGCTCCCCACCTAAGCACCATGTTCAATCATAGTTTCACATAAGGCTTTGTGCCCACTGAATGGTACACAGCAACAGTTATCCCACTCCACAAAGGGGAAGCCACCACTGATCCTGGGAACTATCGCCCTATTAACCTGATGAGCCTGGTTTGCAAGGCCATGGAACGTATCATCATCGAACTCATAAACAAAGATATTGGTAACCTCCAATCTCTGGACCCCACCCAGCTCAGGTTTGTGAAAGGCAGATCATGCCTTCTGAACCTGATCGACTTCTTTGAGGCAGTCACCAAAGCCGTAGCTGAGGGTAAGGTGGTTCACACAGCCTATCTTGACCTCGCCAAGTCTTTCAACACCATCCCCCATTCTGGAATTATGGCTAAACTCATGAAACTAGGTATAAATCCCTATGTCACAAGATGGGTTGCCAACTGGCTCACTGACAGAACCCACAATGTAAAAGTTGTAAACTCCAAATCTGACTTCAAACCAGTAACAAGTGGAGTATCACAGGGTTCAGTTCTGAGGCCTCTTCTGTTTGGTATCTACTTCTCTGAAGTACAGGCTAACACAGATGGCCTCTGGCTAACGAAGTTCGCAGATGACTGCAAACTAGGAGCCATAGTCGAGTCTTCAAATGATGTGGACATCCTACAGAAGGGCCTCACTGAGACAGATGCCTGGTGTCAGAGGCATGACCTCAAGCTTACTGCCAAAAAGTGCATTGTTATCCCCTTTAGTAAAAACTTTGTACCCATGAATTACCACATAAATGGCAGTCTACGTAATGCCGAATGTGTGATAAGAGACCTTGGGACCCAGGTGGACAGTAGTATCTCCTTTGATAATCACATCACCACAGTAGTCAGGAAATCCTTCTATGTGGCACATCTCATCACAAAAGGGTTCTCATCCAGGAAAAAAAGAGGTCATTGTTCCCCTCTACTCGACACTCATTAGACCCGTTATAGAGTACAATGCCCCTTTTGGATTGTACCTCACAAAATATCTGTAGCAGCTGGAAAGGCCACAGAAGTTCCTCAGAATGAGGATTCCTGGCCTCAAACAGATGCCCTACATTGACCGTCTCAAAAATCTCAAGCTTTACTCTGTAACATATCACGTACAATAAGAAGATTTCTGCCTAACATATAACGCTATGTTAAACCCAGAGCTGTTGGACATGCTACACCTAAGGAAATCCCAATCCCTCCGAGCTACACACTCTAGGGACCTAAACCTTTTCACCACAATAAACAGGACATGCTGGAGGGATAGATTCCTGTCCCAGAGACTTCTTATACTCCGGAACAAGCTACTCATCTATGTCAAGCAAAGTTCCTCATTAGCACTCTTCAAGAAAAATCTTGATGAGTGGATGGGAAATAGAAAATACACCCCGGGGATCACTTCTGTGGCTCTGCTTGACAGAGGCACAGACAATTACCTTTCTTGGGTGGTGTAAGCCAGGAAACCTTGTTGGCTAGGCTTACTTAGGCCCTTCGGCCGATAGCTTAGCACCTACCTATGAACCTATGAACCTATCTGTGCTGGGCCCTTTACTATTCGGAATCTATTTTTTGGAAGTCCAGGACAAAGTAGATAGGCTTTGCCTTACCAGGTTTGCTAATTATTGCAAATGGGGTGTAAATCACTTAGTCCTCCAACAATGTTAACACATTACAGGATGGGCTAACACAGACAAATGACTGTTGCCAAAGCCACAGTCTAAAACTAAACATAAAAAGTACATTATTATCCCTTTGGCAAAGAGGAATTCAGTGCTAATTACAATATTGACAACACCCCGCCCCCCAAGTTCAAACCCAGTGGAGTGAGATCTGGCAACATAGGTAGACAGCAATCTGAACTTTGACCACCAAGTTTCCACAGGGGTAAGGAAAATTCTATGTTGAGCATCTCGTAAGTAAGGGTGTCACATCCAAGTCTAAGGATGTTATAACTCCACTGTACTTGACTCTCATCAGACCATTAATAGAGTACAATGCTCCATTTTCATGTACCTCACCAGACACCTGCATCAGCTGGAGAGACTACAGAGGTTTCTCACCAAGAAAATACAGGGCCTCCAAACTATAACTTATGTGGATAGACTGAAAACCCTGTCACTGTACTCTATATCATATAGGCTGATGACAGGGGTATTGTGCCTGGCCTATAGGGCAGTCTCTGACCATGTCTTGATAGATATGCTGCACATCTGGAAGTCAAATGGCACAAGACTCACTCTCTCTAGGCATCTTAACCAAGCCTGTGACATTTACAGAACATGCTGGAGAGACAGAAATATCTACCACAGATTGCTGCTACTCTGGGATAAACTTCCAATTCATGTGAAGCAGAGATCCTCACTGACCCTATTCAAGTACAACCTGAAAAAATGGATGGGAGACCGCAAATTCACCCCAGGGGTGGTACCCATGTCCCTCATGGACAGGGGTAGTCAGTGTTTAGCATAGACTCTCTCTGTGAATTACATCCATCTAACCATGGACAATTGAGGCAACTTGGGATTAACATGGCTAGGTTTTAAAGACTCTAGCACCACTAGCCTAGTAACCTCCTCTGAACCTATGAACCTACGAAACAGTAGGGGAATCCAGAAGAAACGTGGAAAGGTTGAATTATTTCCAATAATTTTTTTCTGACCAGGCAGCCTTAAAGTTAGAAATAGAGTTACAGGAAGAAAGAGTGTTAAATAAACACTGGAGATTCCAACGTACCTCATGCAACAGGATATGGGTGGACAAAGGTTAAGTCAAGTAATAAAGGAAGAGTTGAATGGAAAAAGCAGGAAAAAGATGAGGGGTGGAATGATATCAAAACATGGATAAAGAAGAAGTATATATAAAGAACAACTGGTGAGACAGAGTGAGAGAGTGAGAAAGGGGACATAAATAAAATTGGAACTGAAAGAACTACAGGCGAGAAAAAGAAGGAGAGTGAGAGAGACTGATGCCAGAGAAAGAGAAAGGAAACTCAAACAGAAATGGCAAGAGTGAGAGGGATAAAAGGGTAACAGTTGAAAAATTAAACTTTGAGAATAATCTCCAAACTTCAAAGATGTTAGCAGTAAGACTCAGAGAGAAGGAAGCATTGAAAGGGATATATAGGATATGGGAAAGGGGGACACATTTAGGGGCTTTAAAGTTGAGTGGAGATTCTTGCAGAGATCAGGAGATATTATGCGCAGTTATAGACTGTGAAAAAATGGGGGATTCAATGCAGAAAGAGAACTCAGGTAAGGTATGGCAGTGGTGGAGATCATATGATTTATGAGAGAAGAAGGCAATAAATTATTAGATAAAGTAAGATGGGAAGAAATTCAACAGGCGTTGGACAGGATGGCAAGAGGAAAGGCTCTGGGTGGTACTAATGGTCTAGCAATAGAACTGTGGTAGCCGGCGAAGTATGAAATATTGCAGAGATGGTGCAAGTTATTTAATGAAATAGTAGAAAGGATAAATTTACTGATGTCTTGGGGGTTAACAGTAATTTCAGTAATACATAAAAGAGGGTAAAAACCCATTATCGGCAACATCATACAAACCAATACCAATTCTAAGTCATAATTATTTTTAGGGCTTCTTGGACTTCATGTAAACCAGCTCAGCCCACAACACCCAGTGTCCAAGCTGCATCTATCATCTACTCTCCAATCCTCCCCCAGACTTACTCCATTATTGCTGGGGTCAGTTATGGATCCTGAGGGTATCCTGGGAGCTTGGCTAATTGGTGCTTCCACCTGGGGTATTCTTTTATGACTTACCCATGCCCTTTACCTGCCCCTCCATGCTTATTGATTACATTTGAGGGCATCTTCCCACTTTGGACAATGCCTTCTTTTAGGGGCCGCATCAATGTGTGTCCTCCTACCTTGTATGTCATGCCCATCCCTTCCCTACCAATCCATAAGTTGCCAGAGCAGCTAATCGAACCCAGGTTGGCTGGGACATAGTCAGAACGTTATCCCTCTATACCACTGGAATGGCTCAAATTCTAAATCATGATTATAAGTATTTTATGCAAGTATTGGCAGATAGACTGAGTAGGTTTCTACTAATAATAATTCATGGAGCCCAAACAGGGTTTGTGGGTGGACAGCAGAGGGTCTGATTAGAACTTTTCCTGAATATGCAAGATGCAGAATGGATGAATCAGTCATTGGCAATTATCTCACTAGATGCTGGAAAAGCTTTCAACTGGATTGACTGGAAATACATATGGGAAGTCAAAGAGAAATGGGTGTTCCCAACAAAATGGATAGACCTTTTAAAATGCTTTTATACAATGTTGACAGCAAGAGTTAAAATAAAAGCCAGACTTTCAGAAAATACACAAATAAGGAAAGGGACAAGACAGGCTATCCTCTCTGTCCATTACTATTTGCATTACATCAAGAACCCTTAGCACAGTGGATTAGATGCTCAGGTATAAAATGGTTTAGATGGAGACAGAGTTAGTAATCTTGTTTTATGTAGATGATATTCTTTTGACATTAATGAATCCAGAAGAGGATCTGAGAAAACTTTGGAATTTATTAGCAGATTTGGTCAGTGGGTCAGGTTATAAGGTGAACAGAGAAAAGACACAGAAGCTGAATATAAGCATAAGCCCAGAAAAAATGGACCAAGGAGAAAGGAATGAGATGCGGAATGATGAAATTAGATCTTTGAAGATTTCGCTAAAAAAGACAGTTGGGAGCTCAATTTAAGTGGTCTACCAGAAAGCATATGAAAAAGTGAGATTACAATTAACTGTTTAGAAAGCAGTAAAGCTGGTTTTAGACCAGATAATTCACGTAATCAAATTGGTCAACCTACCTTTATTTATGTATCCAGGTTATGTATTTGGCATTTACCTTTGACAGTGATTCTTAAAAAGATTAAACAAGGGATAAGCAACTATATTTGGGTTGACAAAAGGCCTAAGGTGGTATGAGATATTTTACTAAAGCAGAAATAAAAAGGGTAGTGGTGGGGAGATTGGGGATGCCAGACCTAAAGAGAGAATTGCAGGATTAGGCAGTTGTGAATGTACTAAGAATGGTGGACATAGGCTACAGAACCAACTGGAAAGAGATTATTTAGGAAAGAGAAAATAGGAGAGTAGATAAAAGAGATATCATATAAATGCCATTAAGTACACAAAAGAAAGATTGGATTTCACCATGGTTAAAAAAGGTGGAAAAAGTCTTCTGATTCCAGTTGGGAAAGGGGAATGGTGAAGGAAGAATGACAGATTCACTGTGATAGGAGAAAGAATGCAGGATATAAGTACCCAATTGTTAGCATAGAGATGGAGTTGGATTCAAAGAGAGGTTAAAAATTGGTCCCATATACATGTAGGAGATAGAGTCAAACAATGGAAGGAGATTCAGAAAGAATATCATCTAGCTAAAAGCTTGAAATGGGAGTACAGAGGAATTCTAAACACATGAAAGGATATGCAAAGAAAGATAGAGATAGATCGTATTATACCATAGATAATTCAGGAAGTAGAAAAGAGGCGGGAGGAAGGCAGGCCAACAATAGGGTTAATAAGTCTAGCTGGGAGATAGATACCAAAAGCTGAGGAGGAAAGAAAAATGAACAGAAGATTAAATGGGAAAGGAAAGTAAGAAAAAAATAAATAAAAATGGGCAGAAGATAATAAAGGAATTTCATAAGACATTTTAGAAATCACACACATTTAAAATATTTGCCTGAAACTGTCTCCACAAATATTTTTCACACTGATGTCAGTAGATGGGTTTTGTTGGAGATGTGAGACAGATAGTGGCACTTTGATGGATATTTTTTTTGAAACGTGATAAGTTAGAAAGAAAGGAGACAAGTTAAAGTGATGATTTCAAGTGTATTTCAGGAAGTAGCAGTTGTCACAAAAATTGTTTTTTTAGGACACTCCTCCACAGTTCCAGTAGACAACACACTGCTAATAGGGTAACCGATGGTAGTCTGTAAAAAAGAAATTCCTCAGGAATGGAAATAGTCAGACACACCAGAGAAAAAAAGAGATAACCCATATGATGGATCAGTTAGAAGAAATGCAAGGAGACCATGGGGATGGAAAGCACCTGTAGAAATAGTGTAACTGGATCCATTATGGAGGAACATTGAGAATAACACATTACATTTATACAGGAAACTAGTGAAAAGCAGGCTAGCTCACCCAGAAGGGGATGGAATAAGAAGAGAGAAGATAACGAAGGATCTTTTTAGTGACTCACCTGATCGGGAGGTGTATATAGTTAAAGAGTTAAAGGTATTGACGTGAATAAGCATTAACACATGGCTGAACATGCACTGTTCATTCTGCAGTAAAAACAACAGTAAAAGCAATTAAAATGTAAATATTTACTTCGTATAAAATTAATAAAAACGGTAAGCACTTTCACAACTCTCCTGTTACTTCATCAGACGAATTCACCAATTCTCAAACACTTACTTTATACTTAGCTCATTAAAAACGCACCAATCCAACTCAATTCAAATTTGAAGACAAACACGAACCTATTACGAAAACAAAATACATATCAAAACATTGTTTTCATTTAGTTTGCAGTAAATGTATAGCAACAAGCACTGTTTACATTTAATTCATAAAAAATCAGAACCTTACCTGTGCCTTCTTGCTTTCAGATGAGGTTTGATAGAAATCCTATCATTTTGACCACTGCCTTCCATTGCCTGTAATGTAATAATCCATTCTGAGTCATTAATCTCAATTTTATTCCTTATGCCCACTTGACTCATGATGTTTTTTTGTTTTATCGACTACCATGAACTTAAAGCAGTGTGATTCATTAGTGTCTCTAACATGCTTAGCTAAAGCATAATTTGGCAATCCAATCCTAATATTATAAACATGTTCACATATTCTGCTACGCAGGTCTCTTGTCTGTTTTTCTTACATAAAATTTACTACATATTTGGCAGCATGCTACATACACTATGTGACTGCCACCACAATCTGCTATTAGCTTAAAGAAATATTGTCTCCCTATGTCCAGAAGTATAAACAATCCTCTTGTTTGTAAAAAACTGTAATAAGTGCAGTGTCCACAGGGACTTGTACTTAAATACATGCTCATTATGCTTAGACATTGCTACTTCTAAAGGGGTTTTTGGGTAACATAAATTCCTCTTAAGGGATTTACAGTTTTTATATTTAACTTTAGGGTATTCACCTACTGTTTCTCTGATAGTTTCATTAGTTAATCACACCTGCCAATGTTTCTTTATAATTTCCATGACATTTCTTGAATCACTAGTAAAAGTTAAAACAAGACCAGTACTACAATCTTTTTCTGACTCTCATTGTACTGAACTAACTGGTTCTGAAAAATTTGGTTTAGCTTCAGCACAATCATCATCTTAGATATATCATTCAAATTTTCATCTGTTTCCCTTTTTCTGTATCCCCTAACCATTAGATCCTTACGAAAGGAATCTAGTTTCCTGTTAAAACTCTCTTCTGTCACTGCTAGTCTATATAACCTCATTTCTTGGCCCTTTATAATATTCTTTATTTTGATACATTAATAAATAAATAAATAATAGTGAAACACATGCCTTCTATGCATACTATTTCTATCTATTCAAAAATATGAATTTTTATGGCATGGTTTCTTATACACTTCTGAAGATGTCCTGCCAATATTTTTCTTAACTTTTACATCTAAAAGGTAAATCTCTTTTGTAGACATCTCTATAGTAAACTTCAGAAAGTTAACACAACTATTCATACATCCATATAAAACGAAATATTTTTCTTGTAACATTATTCAGTATTTCTTTCTCTTCCCAATCTGCCATAACAAATTAGTATTGAAACCACCCTTTCATATATAAAACTAGATAATATAGATAACATATTTTATTTATTATTTATTATACATTTGTTGACCGGGAGTGTCCGGCTGAGCTGTTGCCCTTTTTCAGCAGAGTCCCGGGGAGAAAACCTCCAAAGATATACAATGCAATAAAAATAGCAGTACAGATACATTTTAATAAAAATAGGAATGGAGAATTTTGGTAGTTAAAATATGTAAGCTACATACATGTATATTGTTGACAGATATAAAACAGTACTATAAACAAAAAGGAGAATGTTAAAAAAGTAGAATTAGTGGTATGTTTTGGTTTAAAAACAGAGTTGAGTAAATATAAGGTTTTGTAAGTGGTCTTTTGTTGCTAGCTTAAATTGTTTGGGGTGAGTCAGGGTCCTTATTTCTAGTGGGAGTTTGTTCCATGCAATAGAGGAATGGTAGCTATATAAGTTGCATCCTGTGTTGGATTTGGGTTTATGGATTTTTAGTAGGTCTTGGGTTCATCTTCAAAGAAGTCTGGTAGGTGAGTAGTGAGACATGAGAGAAGATAGACTTGGGCAGAAATCAGGCTGATATTGGATGGAGTGTATTATTTGGAGTTGAGAGTGTAGGAGCAGGTGAGGTAGTTCGGGCCAGTTCAGGCATTTTAGGTAGAGACAGTGGTGAGATTTATATGTTTGTTTAGCTGCAAATCCAGCTATTTTCTGGAATGTTGATTCTAATTTGGTAAGTAGGGCGGAGTTCAGATTTGTGAGTATTTGGGAACAATAGGTTAAGCATGGTAGAAGGTAGGCATGGGTATGAGAAATCCTAGCTTCAGTAGTTAGGAATTTCTTGTTCCTGTACAGTAGTCCTAGCTTTTGGTGGGATTTTTGATACAATTGTTAATGTGAAAATCGAATTTTAGTTGGTTGCTAATGGTAATGCCAAGGAGTTTTGTGCTAGTTTTGACTTCTATAGGAGTATTATTTAGGGACCTCATGGAGAAGGAAAGTTTAATGTGGTTTGCAGATTTAGGTAGAAAGAGTAGTCATTTTGTTTTTTTTTTAGGGTTGAGGATCAGCTGATTATTAGTGAGCCATGTCTTTACTGAGTTGAAAGATGTCTGGGTATTTGTTATGAGTTCTAAGGGGGAATAGCTATGACTGTAAAGTCATCTGCATATTGGACAATGTTAGATTGAAGACAAGAGGAGTGGAGCGAGTTGGTGAAGATATTAAAGAGTAGAGGTCCAAGAATGGAACCTTGGGGAACACCAGTTCTTACTGAGAGAGGGGTAGATAGTGCTGAGTTCCATTGTACTGACTGCAGCTTATCAGAGAGATAGCTAGAGAACCATGCAACCGCATTAGGGGAGAAGTTTAGGTCCACAAGTTTACTAAGTAGCAGAGTTTGTGAGACAGTGTCAAAAGACTTAGAATTGTCAAGGAATAGACAGGATATGAGTGTGTGATCATCTTTAGCAAGGGCTAAGGTGTTGAGAAAAGATAGTAGAGGTGTGGTTGTACTATGCTTGGGACGGAAGCCATGCTGTGTTGGAGTGAGAAGTTTTTATTGTAAGAGATCATGCATAACATGTTTGTGTATACATTTCTCAAAGATTTTGGAGAGAGGGGAGAGGATAGCGATAGGTCTGAAATTAGATATTTCGGTGGAGTTACCTCCTTTATGAATAGGAAGAGTGTAAAACTGTTTCCAGATAGAAGGAACTTTAGAATCAGAGATGGAGTGATTGATTAGTATAGATACAGGCATAGCAAGGGAGTGTGCAGCAATCTGGAGAAAGTAAGAAGGAATACTGTCTGCTGATATAGAGCATGGTTTGAGCTTTGAGAGTATAGTTCTGATATAGTCAGTGGAGACAGGTTTGAGAGAGAAGGAGTTTACTGAGATAGTGGTTGAAGGGTGTATAGGGAGGTTTGAAGTGTTGTTGTTTGAGAGGTTGGGGTTAAATAGTTTGGAAATGGATTCGATGAAGTAGGTGTTGAAGTTATTAATGGTTTCTTCAGGTGACTTTGTCAGGACATGGGTTTGGTGAAGTTGGGTTACCTGGATGTATTATTTGATTTATAGCATTCCAGAATTTTTTGGGATCAGATTTTAATGTTTTTGGGGAATTATAATAAAAGTTTTTTTGTCTTTGTTTTTTTTTTCTGATTTCTAAGTTCTTTATACTTTAGGAGGTCAGCTGGAAGTTTGGTTTGTACCCATGTTTTGCATGCCCTATCACTGGATTTCATAAGGGTACACATGGTTTTAGTTAGCCAGGGTGAAATGTTTACCTTTTATTGAACTTTTGTAATATAGATAATTTTTCTCCAGAGGAAAACAAATTAAGAGAAAGTATTACGATATTACAGAGCAATTTATATGAACTCTTTCCTACAGCATTGGTTAATAAAATAATGACTGGCCTTATAGACCTGGTTGCAATGTATGAGAGACGGCTCATGTAACAAAAGAAGAGGAAGTTGGAAAAATATATGAATGACTTTAAATGTGTACATGTGTTTACATGGCCATGAAGAACAGTGCAGCCTACCTTAGAATCTCAGGACAGGAAAGATCTTGGTCCAAGTGGTGGTAGACCTGAAGCACCTTGGGATATGACAACAGGCCATGCTGAGAGTAGTAATATCCCCACCACCAATATGATTGCATGGAAGCAAGTAGAACTTAACAACTGTCATGATATACCTTTGGTACAGAGCCTTAATATGACACCCAGAGAGAAAGGTGATATAAGGAGAAATACCCACATGATTGAAAAATTGAAAGATCAAAACAATCAGATTTTTCCATAATTTCCACTACCCATTATGGAGACAATAGGCAGAAGCAACAGTTACTCAAGAAGTCTGAGCAGGGCCAAGTGAAAAGGCCAGAATGAGACAGCAACCAGATGGTCAAAACATGTGGGGTTATCAAGGGACAACTTGATTTGGAGTATATCTGCTAGGGCTTTAACAGACTGTGAGAGGTCACTTTTGTAAGAGGGACTTTTGTTAATACCAGCACAAAGAGCCAATAGTGCTCAGACAATAATTGACTTAAAGATGTCTGTTAGAAAAGTTGGAGTCAACCTATTGTTTGGTAATACGAATGAGGTAAAAGCCTTTAAAATATCTAGTACTTTTATGCCTAATGGACATACACTATTGGAAGCATTTGAGAAGTTATGTATTAGAGACTTGTATCAGTATTTTAACCAACAGCAACAAGGTAAAAAAACATTTTACTAATTTGTCAAAAGATGAAATGTTTACACTAGATAATTTGATGAATGATACTGAGATTGTGATTAGGCCCACCAATAAAGGTGGACCAATAGTGGTGATGGATAGAAGTTTTTACTTTGAGTCCATGAAAAATATGTTAAAGGACAGGAATACTTACAGTGTGATAACTGTTGACTTAAAAGTGCTACACAGACATATAGTTGATATGTTAGAAGACTGCCTTCTAAGCAGATGCATTGATATGGATTTATATAATTTTTAGAAAAATAGATTTTCCTCTGATACCATGTATTCATGGTTTATCAAAAATTCATAAACATTTGAATAAACCACTCTTTAGGCCAATAGTGGTCCACTAAACCCATGTTGGTATTCATTGAACAACACATTAGACCTGTTTTAAATAACATGTATATATTGAGATACACAAGACATTTTTTGAATGATGTGTTTCAGTTTAGTAAAAATTGTGATTTGTCAAGTTGCCTGTTGGTTACGATGGACATTAAATCACTTTTTACTACTATCCCCAATGAATATAGTCTGTTTGCCATTAAAAGGTACTTAGTTAAACATGGTGAATATGAGAGGAAGAAAGTGGATCTTATATGCCTTTTTATGGAAACTATTTTAGAAGATAATGTTTTTATGTTTGATGAATGCTATTTATAAAAGGATGGCACAGCTATGGGCACTTCCTGTGCCCATAGCTATGCCAATGCAGTTATGGCAAATTGGAAAGAGAGTGAAAGACTGAATAATGAGTGTTACAAGAAAAATATTTTGTTTTACAAGAGATTTGTCAATGACCTCTTTTTTGTCTGGGGCAGCAATGAAGAATTACTGGCCCTTCGTGTATATATGAATAGTTGTACTAACTTTAATTTTATTATAGAGATGTCTAAAAATGAAATTTATTTTTTAGATGTAAAATTTAAGAAAAATATGGTCAGGACATCTTCAGAAGTATATAGGAAACCATGCCATAGAAATTCATATTGCACAGAAAGAGTGTGCATAGAAGGAATGTGTTTAAGAATGTAACGGGTGAAGGAATGAGGTTATTTAGACTAACAGTGGCAGATGAGAATTTTAAGAGGGAACTAGATTCTTTTCATAAGGATTTAATGGTTAGGGCATATAGTAAAAGGGAAACAGATGAAAATTTGAAGGATAGATCTAAGATAAGAGGTGCTGAAGCTAAACTATATTTTCCAGAACTGGTTAGTTCAGTACAAGAGTCAGAAAGAGATTATGGTACTAGTCTTCTTTTAAATTTTACAAGTGATTCAAGAAATGGCATGGAAATTATAAAGAAACATTGTCAGGTGCTATTAACTAATGCAACTATCAGAGAAATAGTAGATGAATATCCTAAAGTTAAATATAAAAACTATAAATCGCTTCAAAGGAAGTTGTTACCTGAAAAATAATTTGGAAATAGCGATGGTTGAGCATAATGAGCATGTATTTAGTACAAGTCCCTGTGGACACTGCAATTATTCAGTTTTATACAAAAAGGAGGAGTGGTTATACATCTGGACACAGGGAGGTGATATTTCTTTAAACTAATAGCAGATTGTGGTAGCAGTCACATAGTGCATGTAGCATGCTGCCAAATATGCAGTAAATTTTATGTGGAAAAAACAGACACATGCGAAGTAGAATACATGAACATGTTTATAATATTAAGATTGGAACGCCAACTAACGCTTTAGATAAGCATGTTAAAGACACTAATGAATCACTCTGCTTTAAGTTCATGGTAGATAAAACAAAAATCACAATGAGGCCAGGGGACATAAGGAATAAAACAAAGATTAGTGAATCAGAATGGATTATTAAATTGCAGGCAATGGAAGGCAGTGGTCTCAATGATAGGATTCCTATCAAACCTCATCGGAAAGCAAGAAAGCACCGGTAAGGTTCTGATTTTTTTATGAACTAAATGTAAACAAGGCTTGTTGCTATGCGTTTACTGCAACCTTAATGAAAATAAAGTTTTGATATTTGTTTCATGATAGGTTAGTTTTTGGCTCCAAGATTGAAATAATTGAGTTGGATTGGTGTGTTTTTAATGAGCTAAGTATAAAATAAGTGTTTTAGAATTGTTGAAACGGTCTGATGAAGCAAGAAGGAGAGTTGTAAAGTGCTTACTCTTTTTATTATTTTTATATGAAGTAAAAATATATGCTTTAATTGCTTTTACAGTCGTTTTTTTACTGCTGAATGAACAGTGCATGTTCAGCCATGTGTTGGCTCCGTTTGCTGTTGGTTACATACAAGTTTTGAAGCAGAGCATTTATTGCATTGGTTCTAGCAGTTTGTTTTGTGATGAATAAGGATTACATTTTAGCATTTTGGGAATGAGTATGCATGGGAAAGTTAAGTGAATGGAACCATAGGAGCATGTCAGGTTGAACGATAATTTCTGGCACTAAGTTAAATTGGTACAAGGAGGGGGTGTTCCTGTTTAAGGACAGCTATAGTCATACCAATAAAGAGTTAAGTGTAAGACATAAACAGAAGACACCTATGTATGACTTGTTGCGAAATAAAAGACTTAATGTATGCCTGATTGATTGTACATAGAAAAAGAAAACCCTTAGTCTGAGCTGTACTATTCTTATAATGCACAGAAAGAGAGAAAGACATATCTATCACTGTGTGGACAGCGGTTAGGGTTGTAACTGTTCATACATTATGCACAAAGTGTGTATAATTAATGTAAAGTTGAAAAAGTTTAAATAAAAGTTCAGTTAAAAAAAGCCACCTGCTAAAACAGTGATAAGAGCCAGTTGGAATGGTTGCAGTTGAAAGAATACTCAATAATGGTACAATGATAATTATACAATGACCCCCCCCCCATTAATATTCAAAAACGTGCATGCTGATTGGTCAGCGTGCACATTGTAAATCCGAGTTATAGTAATGGAAAAAGGTCCGGTCGCCCAGACTTTTTCCATTACTATAACTGTTTTTTTACAGCAACACTGTCTCGCTATGTTAAACGAGTTTAACATAGCGAGACAGCTTTAAAAAAAGCAACCGAGATTCTCCGTTGCTTTTTTAAAGCAGTCTCCCTATGTTAAACCTATTTAACATAGCAAAACAGTTTGTAAAAAGCAACGGAGATCTTGCTTTCTCCGTTGCTTTTTTCAAAACTGTCTCGCTATGTTAAACCCATTTAACATAGCGAGACAGCTTTAAAATAAGCAACGGAGATTCTCCGTTGCTTTTTTTAAAGCTGTCTCGCTATGTTAAACTCATTTAACATAGTGAAACAGTTTGTAAAAAGCAACGGAGATCTTGCTTTCTGCATTGCTTTTGCCAACAGCTCTGATGTACTGCATAGGTATAAGCATGCGCAGTACATCAGAACTGCAGCAGAATACCAGACAGCTGCAGAAGGGCAGCAAGGAGGCATTATACAATGCCATTATTTAATAAAAGTAATTATTTTTTTTCTTAAATAATGTCATTGTATAATAGCAATAATCCACTTCTGGGTGTGGGTAATGCTGGATTTAGCCACGGTTGGCTTTGCTTGGCCACTCGGGCTTCGCCCTCGTGACCAAACCACACCAACCGTATGTAAATCCAGTATTACCCACACCCACGCATGGGTTATTGCTATATTCCATTATAGCACTGGGTGGGATTTCTATTTTTATGTAAGCCAATAAGAAAGTCACATTTTCATTATAAGCATCCCATTTCAGCAGCAGGATGACACGTCAGCTATAAGCAGCTTTTTGTACCACCGAAAATGCTGATTTGCGTTATATGCACTATTGCACTAAGGCACTATTACTGGTGCCAGAAAGTCTGCTCTTCAGTTTTTCCCTTAGATCTTGTTAGTTCTTTCTCTTTCTCTCTCTCTCTTGCACTTCAAATACTAAATTACTTTGCACTTCAACAGGTTTTTGTAGCAATTATTGTAGCACACCCAAGTGCCATCTGCACTAGTCATTCTTCACGGAAATAGCTCCAGTACTTAGTTGGTACGATCACCCCTCCTGGCATGATTAAAGGGCAGTTCTCTGTGCTTTTGCCTATTAACCTGGTGCACTTGGCCACTCTGAGGCAGTGTAGCAACTGCCTCAAGTACCCAGACAACCCTCTCCTCTTACCTCCCAACACTCAGACTTGTCAGAGATGCACCTGTATCACCAAACTGGAAGCTATGCACTCTCCAGCCTAGACCGGACTAGCTGGTCAAGAGGAGAAGGTCAACACCTGCACCACACCAAATAGAACACAGAGCCCTGTAGAACACCCACCATCACAGTTCTCACATAAAAACACAAACCACACACCCACCTTTGCAGAGGCTATCAATAGAAATTTACCCAAATGGCAGAGACCTCCAAGACAGAAATGCACTCGACCACCACAACACAGCACAAACCAAAGGACACATAGCTCACCTTCACAGTGTGTCCCTCAACCTAAGCCCCTAGGGCTAAAAACCTTGCCCAATACACTAATCATAGGTGACTCAATAGTGAGGCACACTGCTGTCCCACACACTAGGTTGAATAAGAAGGTAACAGCTATCAGGTGCTAGAATCTGACAAATAACACATGCACTCAGGTCACTCCACAACAAGTACAATTATGCCTCTGTCATTATCCATGTGGGTGTGAATGACCTGAGACTCATCTCACTGGACTACATGAAGAAAGACATGGTGGAGCTCATGGATTATGTGGCCCAGGCAGTTATGACCATAGCCCTGAGCAGTATCCTACCATTACCCAGAATGATACCACAGTACAAACAAAAAATGATTGACTTCAACAACTGGCTAAGTTTCTGGTGTCATTCTAAGGGGATGACATGAGTGACAGAGCTCAATGCTTTGTCAGAGATGGCCTGCATCTGTCACCCCTGGATTTCTGGGTACTGGCTATGGCTCCTATCACCCCTATAGTGCCATTTTAGGCGGTGTTACAAAGACCAAATTACCACCGTAACAGCTATAAATAAATGCAATCTGAGGGTCATGCTGCTCAATGCTAAGTCTAAATCTCAAGATGCACTCCTCAAAATGGAGTACATCGACATTTGTGCTGAAACAGAGACCTGGTTTAAAGTGTCAGAAAGCACCCCTGCACTACCAGGCTATAACTCATTCCACACCTTTCAGCCCCGAAACATGGAATGAAGCTCCAAAGGTGGTGGTGTCTCCATATTTATAAAGGATATGCACACCTCCAGACAAGTAGCCCAGCATAATGTATCTGAGATACTTCAGGTGCAACTAACATTGGGTAAGAAGGCGATCCAGACCATAGCCTTCTATAGGTCCCCAACCATGTCCCTAGACTCTTGATCCACATTCCTAAGCACCCTGGAATCAATCAAGGTCCAACCCAATGTTCTCATACTAGGAGACTTCAACTACCCCTCCATCAACTGGGAAAACTACTCAAGCACCAATATACTGGCCTATCGCTTCCTGGAATTCATCAATTCCAATGTCATGGGCCAGCTCATTCTGACCCGCCACTAGAGGAAGCAGCACCCTTAGCCTGGTTATTACTAACAAGGGCGACTGTTGCTCTACACCAATAGTCAATCCCTCCCTGGTCAGATCTGACCATAAACTAATCACCATGGAAATCCACATCTTACTTAAACCCCCCGTAAAGGTAACCACCTTGAAAAACTTCTCCAAAGCTGACTTTGGCTCCTAAAATCAGAGGTGGCTAACCTCATGGCACCCATGCCAATTGAAAATAGCTGCATGACTGCTGAATCATACATAAGTGAACTGTATGAACATGTACATAAATGCATGGAACTAGCCACACCCAAAAGAACCAAGATGCTCTCCTCCAAAAA
>NC_056737.1:1236089897-1236262397 GCF_019279795.1 Protopterus annectens | reverse complement strand
CACTTATAATATACAAAAGAGACAAAAACTTTAAAGAGAGGGCTGAAAAGCATAATCCTGACTAATAGAAAGCTAAAGATGTAAGTGTGGCTTTTGTCACCAGTTTAAGTATGTTTTGGAAGGTACCAAAATTATTATTTCTGCCCATAACAAAACCTACACATATAAAAAACATTTTAATTGTAAACATTCTGGTCTTATATATGTGGCCAGCTATTTGCCATGCTCCTCTTTTTATTTTATTTCTTTTAAACAGGCGGAAGTAAAACAAATTAAGAAAGTAAATTTAGGAGCACACATATAACATTGCTATAAAAAGATACAAATGCATTTCTCTAACATGCCCTTATTTGTATTAAGTGTTTGGATAGGATGATATTCTCATTAGAGGTGGTCCCTGTGAAAGCAGGATCTAGTATAGGAAACTAACATACCAGCTAAACTTAAACACTGGGTTCCCTGCAGTATTAAATTATGATATCCAGTGTGTGAAGCTGAACTCTGAAAAATTATACTTATATTTTAATCCTGTCTACGACAAAATGCAAAGCATGCATTTATTTTTTTACATTTGTTTCATGGGAAAATTTGACTGGGAAGAGAAGCCCTTTTCCAACAGAGGTCTGAGAAAAGTTCACAGAGAAATAATAAAGTACTACATGCACATCATACAGAATACTCAGGTAATGTTACAAACATGACATACAAAGTGAACAAAGTAAGTATAATTTGCAATGACAAAATCAGTACTGGATGCGATTAAGTAGTAATACCTTAGGTCAGATGTAATTATATGGCTTCCTTCATCAGAAGTGTAAAGACTAAAGATAACAGAGAAGACAATGTCACTGCCATGTATGGGGACATAGAAGAGGAAATTAAACAATAATTTAAGTAGGGGAATAGCAGGGGCACAGCCAAGAGTCAAACAGAAATAGCTTTAATTTATCTTTGAAGATATATACATTGTTGGCAGGTCTGAATGGAGGGGAAATTGAGTTCCAGGATTTTGAGATACAGTTGGACTAAAGAACATTCCTTTTTTGTGAACTTTGTGACCTGAGAGGAGTTGTTTGTTAGTAGAGCGGGGAGCTCTATTGATGGAGTGCAATTGAAGTATACCACTGAGGGCAGGGCATTTTCAGGGTGAAATACTAATCTGTGTCCAAGTAAAACTTGAGAGTAGGTGAGGACATGAATAGCACAAGCCAATTCAATTGCCTAAGGGCAGTACAATGAAGTATGGAGTAGAGCTTGTTTGAAACAAATCTGACTATTTTAATCTAACATTTCTGTAGTTTATTTCTCTAGGTGGACTGGAAGTTGGTGAAAATAGGAGATGCATACAAAAGTGTAAGCAACTGGTAGGTGGATGCTAATGTTATCTGGTTACATTCAGTCAGATATTACTTGGTTCTATAGCAGACCTGACTTCTGATGTGTTGTTTTGATTGTTAGTTCAATGTGGATGTTAAATGTCATGATGTCTTCGATATTCCATAGTAATTTGGTACTGGACACTACCTTCATGTGTGTGTCATTTGCAGAGGTGATCTGAAAGTTAGCTTTGCATTTTTTGTGAAACTTAGGAGTGAAAACGAGAAGATTTGTCTTTTTGGGGTTTAGTATTAAGTCTGATTTTGTTTTCCAATTTTCTGTGGAAGAGAATGAGTCTTGTGTGAGCTGTTGTAGAAGAACATGATTTTAGGCAGAGACGATATGGTTTGCATCATCTGTGTATTGGGCTGGTTTGGCATGCTTTTAGGCAGTATGTAAATTATAAATATATTAAACAGTAGTGGTCCTATAATGAAGCTTTTGATCAAAAAGATATAGATGCTAGATTATCATTTAGCAGCTTGTCATCTGTCTGGCAGGTAGCTGAGGAAGCAGGAGAGATTACAGGAGGAGAGATCAAAGGTAGCTAGCTGGTGGAGCAGTTTATTATGAGAGACTGTCAAAGGCTTTAAATAGGTCAAAAATAAGGGAAGATCCATTATTATCGGTATTGCAGCTGTGGATAACACTGTTACAGAAGTTTGTTAGTACAGTAGTTATACTGTGGTTTGAATTAAAATTATGCTGAGTGGAGGAGAGGAGGGTATTGGTAGGAATGTGGTTGAGGAGTTAAGAACTGATGCATTTTTCTAAGATTTTTGACTGCAGAAATTATGGCTATGGGTCTGTATTTGGAAAAATCAATGGTGCTTCCCCCTTTGTGCAGGGCTAGGATGAATGCTTTTTTCCATAGAGAGGGGACATGAGACTGCTTGATGGATCTGTTAATGAGCAAAGAGATAGGGTGGGCAATGGCATCTGCTGTAATTTTTAGGTATTCATTGGGTATGTTATGTGCAGCCAGGGTGGTATGTCTTATTTTAGGAGCTGCTTTTTAATGATGGAGGTAAGGACAGAATTGATGGAGAAAGCATTATGCCTCCCACTAACTTGGAAGTTAAGATGGGGTGAATGGTCAGTGTATATATTAAGTAGTGATCTTATGCTGTTGATGAAGTGGGGGTTAAATAACAAAGCAATGTTGCCTGGATGAATTAATGTGAATTAAATGAGCTGTTCTATTCTTCCTGCAACTGAATGTTATTTGATGGAGCTCCAGAAAGTAACAATTTTTTTTGTGATTGTTTTGTAAGTTAAAATAGTGATTTGTTTTATAGTTTTTAGCTTTTATTTTGGTTTGATTGTGAAGATTCCTAAAGTTTTGAAGATTTTCCTGTGTTTTGTTAACTTGCAATGTTTTCCATGCTTTATCCCTATCTTGCATTAACATTTTGTTTGTGTCTGATAGCCAGGGCTGTGTTTTATTTGACCCACTTTCTGTCTATGAGTGATAGTTTATTTAGAACATTAAGCAAGGTAATATTAAATAGGTGGACTGCATCATGTTGAGGAATTTGTTTAGGGTACTCCAGTTTAAAGAGGTAAGAATGCTTATAAATGTTTCTTTACTAAGTTAGATTTTACACTTCTTTTAAAATGGTATTTCTTGGGTTAAGGAGTTATGTGTCTAAGGGAGAAGACTGGTATATATAAACTAAATGTATCTGCTAAGATGTCAGAAGATGAACATTTATTAGGTTTGTTTATTAGAAACTAGTCTTGTGCTGTTTTTTTTCCTATTTGACATGTTGAGTCAGGTTGGGTATGAATGTGCAGTGTTACCATATACATTCAATGACACTGAGGGGGGAGTCAGGTGTAAGGGAGAGCCAATGTCTGTTTAAGTCATCCACAATTATTGTTTCATGGTGAATAGATGGAGTCATAAGAGAGGATATTGTTTAATGTGTTAATGTTATCAGTAGTTTGAATACATAGAGATATATATAATACAGTGGCTTCTCCCGTCATTTAGTCTAAGGAGGGAGATGAATATTTCTACATTATCCTGGCATTGTTGAAGTTAGGGTAGTATTTGGGTAGAGAAAGTTCCAGGGTGTTAGAATACAGTATAGCTTTGCCACCACTTTCGTTTGGCTTTCTGGTGAGTCTATGTCTGTTGTGACCTGGAGGGTTGATTTCATCATGTCTGATGCCAGACTTCAGCCAAGTTTTAGAGATGGCTAGGATTTCAGGAATGTGGGTATTGAACCATGCATGAAGGTGCTTTGTTTTATACTTATGCTTCTGATGTTGCTATGATGGAACTTTAGTGTACACTGAGCTGTGGACGGGGTATATAGGTAAAAGGGAGGAGAATGCCCAGGCATATTCATATTATGCCCAGGAATAGGGTGAATATCATAGGATTATAGTATCATATAAGATTACTAGGCTAATGGTTCTGGGGTCGTTACAAGCCTAGCCAAGAGTTTATCCCAAAAAAGAAACCTTAATCAGCACCTGTCACCTCTGTCAATGAGTTTATCCCCAAAAAAGAAAGCTTAATCAGCACCTGCCACCCCTGTCAGTGAGGGAAACAGGTGGAACCCCTGGGACAAATTTGTGGTTGCCCATCCACTCATCAAGGTTGTGCTTGAAGAGGGTCAGGGAAGTACTTTGACATGTATGGGGAGTCTATTCCAGAGACGGGGTAGGTTCTGGAAGACAAACCTGTCTCTCCAATAGATTTTGTTAATGTCACATATTAGATTTAAGCCTTTCAATCATGTACTATGCAAGGAACTAGATTTATGGATATGGAGCATCTCTAGCAGAGCAGGGTCTGAGATTGCCTTGTAGGCAAGACATAGATCACCTCTGCGCAATCTGTATCATACAGAGTAGACTGATAGAGATTTCAGCCTGTCCACATAATACAGGTGTTGGAGGCCATGGATTTTCTTTGTGAGGCATTTCTGTGGCCTTTCCAGTTGGTGCAGGTGTCTGAAGAGATATATACCAAATGGGGTATTGTACTCAATTAGTGGCCTAATGAGGGAGGAGTACAGAGAGGTAATAACTTCCTTTTTCTGGATGCAATCTCTTTATTTATGAGATGAACCAGGTAAAAGGCTTTTCTGACCACTGCTGCTACATGATGACCAAATGTGTAATTGTTGTCAACTTGAGTACCCAGGTCTCTCACCATAGGTTGTGTGCTTAGGGGGTTGCCGCTAATTTGGTAATCAGCAGGGGCTGTGTTTTTGCCGAATGGTATGATCATACTTTTTTTTTGCATTTAACTTAAGGCCATGACTTTGGCACCAGTCATTTGTTGCTCTGAGGCCCTCTTGAAGTATGTTAACATCATTTCGGGAGTCAATGACAGCACCCAACTTACAGTCATCTGCAAACTTGGTCAGCTACTGGCCATTTGTCTTTGTCTGGACCTCTGAGAAGTAGATGCCAAACAATAGGGGTCCCTGGACAGATCCCTTGGGGACACCACTAGTGACAGGTCTGCTGTCGGCGGTAGTGGCGCCTATTTTGACCTTGTGGGTCTTATCAGTGAGCCAGTTGGCCACCCACCTGATGAGATAGGGATTTATGCCAAGTTCTGTTAGCTTTTCGATGATGTCTCAGTGGGGGATTGTGTCAAAGGCTTTGGCCAAGTCAAGGTAAGCTGTATGTGCTGACTTTCTTCATTCAGTCCCTTGGTGACAGTCTCAAAAAAAGTTAGCCAGGTTCAACAGTCAAGAAGTGCCCTTGAAGAATCTGAACTGGGTGGTCTCAATGTCCTTGTTTATGAGGTCCATAATAATATGCTCCATGGCCTTACAGATCAGACTTCTCAAGCTAAGGGGTTGGTAGTTTCCAGTGTCAGTAGTCGTGCCACCTTTGTGCAAACAGATGACAATGGCAGTTCTCCACTCTGCTGGAATGAAGCCTGTACTTAGGCTAAGGTTAAATAGGGTGCTCAATGGCGAGGCTAGTTCTTGCTGGAGTTGCTGGAGATGTTGCAGAATACAGCCTGGGATACTATCAGGTCCCACGGAAGCTGTGTTCTTTGCCTTGGATAGGGACTTTAACACTTGATATATGGAGATGTGAGGTGCAGGACAAGTGTCAGGGATGTCGAATGGACCTTTGGGGGGGGGGGCAGGGGAGTGAAATTTGCACTGAACCTGTCTGCTAGCAGGTTGGCTACATCAGTAGGTTTAGTGTAAGTGGTACCACTAAGAACTAATTCGGAACAAGCCTGGGCTTTGCCATTGAGGTTTCTGATGTAACTGAAAAAGTCTTTGTGGTTAGCCTTTATTTCAGATGCTAGTTTTGATTCATAATTGGCTTTGGAGGTTTTCACTAGTGATTTAATTTACTTGTTGAGGCTAAGGAGGGAGTCTTTCTGATTGGAATGTGTGCCTTTTTACCCTTGGACAACAGTTTCTTCCTTTTGTTGTAAAGCCTGTTGATAGAGGATGTCCACCACATAGGTTTGCATTTCCTTGAGGAGCAGGTTTTAGTTCTGTTGGGTATGGCTGAGTCCATGCAGTTGTACAGGTGCTTGTATACTGCACTGGCGTACTGTTCAGTATAACACTACAGAGTTGCATATTTGAAAGGGAAAATGCATACGACTATAGTAGCTAATGTTTTATGCTTGTTCTGGTGTGAGTTTTGCCACAAATGGGTGAGTCTGCAAGAACAGAGCATTTAAATAAGTGCACATAGGAAATAGTGTATAGGTATAGCGATATATAGAGGAGATGTACATAGGTTCATAGATTAGTACTAGGCTAATTGCCCTTGTGGGCCATTTTAAGCCTAGCCAATTTCCTCATGTGAGAATCAAACCCTGCACCTTGTGTCCGCAAGGTAAACACTTTAACCATTATGCCATCCTCCCACTGCTTTCAGTAGTGTTGTTGGGGGGGCTATTGGAAAATCAGTGGAGTGAAGGTAGATTTAGTACAAGAAGGAGTGAGTGAGTATGTTGACTGAAACAAGCATTAAATATTTTATGAGTAGGCAACATGTTGCAATAGTTTACATTGTATATCTTAGGATTCAGTCATTAACTATTTCAGAATCAGAATCAGAATCACATTTATTGGTCAAGTATGCAGACATACAAGGAATTTGCCTCTGGTTTCATTGACTCTCCAAGTATGAATTACATAAATGACATGCATACAACTATTAAGAACAAGACAAAAAAGTAAATATACGTATAAATATACATACAAGGTGCAAAGTGCAACTCAATGCAAGAAATACTGAAATAAATTCTGAAAGAAACAAGTATTAACAATATATAAACAATACAGCATCATCGGATGCTTGGGAAAAAGAATACCCCAGCCTAATAAGCTGAGTTAACAGTTTATGAACTTGATGGCCTGTGGAAAAAAATGTTCTTCTACCTGCTTGTTTTGGTATGTATTAATCTATAACACCTGGCTGATGATAATAGTTCAAAAAAGATGGTGGCCTGGATGTGGATATGAAGGGTTGGTGATGATCTTCCCACCCCTTTTCATGACTCTGGAATAATACAGGTCCTGTAAGGAGGTCAAACTAGCACCAATGATATTTTTGACTGATCTGACTATTCGAAGTAACCTTTTCTTGTCATGATTAGACAAAGATCTAAACCACACTGTTATGGATGAGCCGAGAACAGACTCAACGACTGCTGTGTAGAACTCAATTAACAGTTCCTATGGGAGGTTGAGCTTCCTCAGCTGTTGCAGAAGGTAGATTTGCTGTTGTGCCTTTTTTATGGTGGACCCTACATTGGTCTCCTGCTTCAAGTCCTCGGAGATTATAGATCCCCAAAACTTGAAGGATTCTACAACTGACACAGCAGTATTAAATATAAAGAGGGGGGATGGTATTGTAGCACCACTCCTAAAGTCCACTGTCATCTCCACAGATGTTAAGATTTTTTTGATGTATGTATATTTTTAGTGAGATGTTGTCACATGACATTTTAACCACATGACATTTTGAGTGTTATTTAATGGTGGACTACAAGTTTCTTGTCAGTTCTGATGGAGTCCTGACTAGTTTAAAGCAAGAACACTTAACTGTCATTTCAGTATACAATTTTACTCAATTTCTGAATGTTTGGACTGTATGTCTCTACATACTGTAATTAATAGATGTGTTTAGCACTATTCTAATATTTTATTATTGCACATGTGTGTGTGTGTGTGTGTGTGTGTGTGTGTGTGTGTGTGTGTGTGTGTGTGTGTGTGTGTCTGTGTGTGTGTGTGTGGCACACATGAACAACAATGAAAGAAAGAGATACTGTAGAACCTGATGTATCTGACATAGTTATGGGAAATTTAATATCAATGAAGCATTCCATTAGAAAATTTACATTTGAAACTAGTTAACTGGTCCTGCTACAGAAAGTTTGCTGCTCATGACGTCTGCATATTGCAGAATGTCACATGAGATAGGGCATAACAGTTTTTCAAGCAGAGTCTGAAAATGTTGGTGAATGTTTTCACCTGCTGTGCTGTTAGCGCCTTTGAGAAAATGTGCATAATATAGGAGGATGAAACCGATCAAAGGATTTCCCTCATGCATGTGTCATGTATGTAGTTAGTCTCCTTGTGTGCTTGTCTTTTCCTGTGCCTTCCCTTAAAGTGTGAGTGTGATAATTGGAAGGTTTCCTGAGTGCTAATTTTAGAATACTAATAAATACTGAGTTCTGCTCTAAATGCCCATATGGAAATCACGTCTAGCATGTTGCAAAAAAGTTTCCTTTCCTTTCCAAGTTTGTTATAAGTAACATGTCTATAGGACAAATTGTGTGGAAGTATATGATGAAGACTAATCCAGGTATGAGAGGAAGCAAATCTTTTTTCCTTAATAAGAAAAGAAGCATATCAATGACAACCATGGTCCTCAAAACAACATTTATCATGATTTTAATATTAATCTAAGAATAATCTGTCTGCAAGCTTACTTATGCTCACCTGCATATGTGTGTGTGTGTGTGTGTGTGTGTGTGTGTGTGTGTGTGTGTGTGTTACATAATTAGGCACGTGTGTGCTTGTGTTTAGACTTTTGCATACTTAATTTTTTCTATAAAATTGTAAGATGCGCTATTGCAATATATGCTGTACACATTAAACAAAAGAATCACCATAAAAAGTATGTTCTGTTTCATAAAAAATGAGGACAATTGACTTTGCATAAATTATAGGAAAAAACAACAAACGTGTGCATCCAGACTATGTTAATATTCATATATCTAAAACCAAGCTATTAGCTTGAAAAACAAAAATCACTTAGAAGCTATGTATCATATTAATAAAGTTCTAAGAATATAGAGATAAGAAGTGTAATGTAATAAAGGAATGTTAGGTTTATTTCAAAAACAGAGCTAATATCTGTACATATATTTCATGCTTTCATAGCAAGTTGCAATAATCACTAAAAAAATCTTAAGGAAAGAGAAATCAGATTTAAAAGTTTGTGTTTCTATCTGTCTATCTGGATAAGAAATCTGTAATATTTTAACACTGTTTCTTCATAGGTTAATACATATGTACTAGGCTAACAGCCCAGGAGACTATATAAGCCTAGCCCAAGAAGATTCCCTGGCATCATGCCGCCCAAAGATAGTTCCCAGTGCCCCTGTCAAGCAAGGCCACTGAAGTGATCTCCGGGGTGAACTTCCTATTGTCCATCCACTCATCAAGATTTTTCTTAAAGAGGGTAATAATAAGGCTTGCCAAGCCTTTGACCCAGGGCCCTGTAAACTACTATCAAAGCAATGTGCCATTACACCATTTGGTAGTATAAGTTGTTAAAATTCTTATGGACAGCAGGTGGCAGCATGCACACATGGTTTTAAACATGCAGTTTGTCTACTTTCCAAAGACATAAGTATTCCAAGTGTGTTCTGCACATTACTGAAAATTGAAAGCCTTTCTTTTTTTAAAGGCCTTACTAAATCTTTTCTTAATAAACATGACATAAACTAATAACATTGTATGAATCCTCTAAAATACTTCAACTTCAGTCGTGTCTGTTTGCAAACTTAAGCAGATAAACAACAATGCTTTCTTTTAATAAAGCAGTGTGCTGTACTTTCATTATGAATTATTCATGCATATATAGGCATGTATTAAAATGTTTCATTTTCCTGTTACACAACTTACTATGTGAAGGGCCAACATGTTAGGCAGCAGTTTTTATGAGATCTTAGGAATTAATTTGTTGTTTTCTTGTATTAATTAGTTGACAGTGTTATTTTTCTAGCTTTTATTCATAAAATGCCTACAAGTACAACTAATGTACAACTGTCATGTGTGTGCCCCATAATTTGTTTTCATGACGAACATTGATTAGGAGGGAATGGTAAGCCACTCATTTTATTATCAACTTTTCCCTTGGATTCATGACAAGTAAAATGAGATTTTAAATTTATTTTACTACATTCAATAGAACAGAGAAAACTGGCTTACAATATGTCATTCTTGAGCCAAGAGAAAACTTCATGAAAGGTATTTATGTACTGCATATATCACTTGTTTATGACAATAATGCTTTATTACTTGGCAAGGTTAAATTTACAATAAAATCAAAGTTACATTTGTTCTGCATGACTTGTTGCTGTTGCAACCAAACATTGGTCCACTATAGCACCTTAGCAAGTTGAATACATGTGACAGCAGCAAAGAGTAGAATAGGTGGTCAGTTTGTCAGAACAATCTGTGTTGACCATTTGTAGGCAGCAGATTGACAAATATCACATTTTCAACTTGTGCAGTGTCAAAGTAACACTGATGTAGGGAATAAAGATAACACAGCACCAGCTTTCAACAAATTGTTTAGGCAAAATAGTTCTTGACCTGCCTGGATAGTATAACATAGTACTACCCCTACTGTCCTCAATTAACTGCATGTTTGGAGGCTAGATCTAACTGAAAACTGTGACACCAGAAATATTCTGCTGTATTTGCAGCTGATTAGGTGTGCAGGTTATGATGCTGACTACGAAGCAAGTGATTAGAGTCTGAGTAGCAGATCCTGCACCTGGTAAGCCAGTTGACATTGTTACTAATGAGTTTTAAGTAGTAGCTATCGTGACGTTAGAAGAGGGAGTGATACTGCCTACTAATTAAGAATGTTTTGATGGACAGCAGAAGGTTAACCCTGTCCTAACAAAGGATTAACTGAGCCTGAATGAAGACAGCAAAGACAGTAAGTTGCAAGATCCCGCTGATTGAGCAGCAGTGCAAAAATTACTTGTTGGTATGAAATGAGCAGCAGATGTGGAGGTGCAAGCTGGCAAGTAGGAGCAGAAATAAAATTCTTCATTAGCTGTGGATGATGACCATCTGAAACTCTATCCTCACTTCTAACTCTTCTGGCTAGTAGGTCATTACAGGCCTTATATGCCTGCACCTATAACTTAGGATGTACCTCGATCAGATTGCATGTAGTGCAATGTCTAAGATGTGAAATGTCATCTTTATGAGTTGTATTAGCTTTTGCTCATTGTCAGATATATCTATATGAAAGCACTTTATATTAATTCCATGCACTGTGTTCTTTTCCCATACATCTTCATCAAATATCCACCATCCAGCTGCCTTTGTTTTCCCCTTTCTCTTTCCTTTTCTTGCTGTCCCACTGCCAGTTCACTTCCCCTGCATGCAGTGGCAGATTAAGTATGTCTGGGGTACTTACTGTTTTCAGTCTATGGGCTCCCCATCTCTCCATCTACTCCCCCACCCTCTGCCCCCGGCTTGCTATTTTGGGGGTCCACTTATACACGCACACGCGCAGACATGCACACACGCACACACACACACACACACACACACACACACACACACACACACACACACACACACACACACACACACACACACACACACACACACACACACACACACACACACACACACACACACACACACACACACACTCACACACACACACGCGCCTGATCTGCTGTTCATATCTCACAACTGTCCCTAATTAAGAAATTTGCAACTCTAATGTCTGGCATTGTTGAATTACAGCAATCTTCAGTGATTTACCAGAAAACAGAAAAATATAGGTTCATAGGTGTTTACTAGGCTAACGACCACAAGGGCCTTTTTAAGCCTAGCCATGCCTCCCAAATCTATGACGAGTTCTGATACCCTTGGTAAGTGCAGAATGTGAGGCTTTCATGTCTTCAGTTTACAGCACTGCATTCCCATCCAAGAGAATGTTTACATGTCTTGCCATTACTGTCTGGCGTAGGGGAGCACTTCCAAATAACACTGGCTGGATAATAACCACTGTGACTATTATCTAAAGGTCCTGAGGTCACTTGATGTTCTGGGAATTTTATTAGCATCAGGTAAAGAGCATTTCAAGCAAAACATGTTCATCTATTGATCTATTCACTTTTGAATTAAATTCAAACAATATTTAAAAACTCACAATCAAAAATGCTGAGGAGCAGACTAGGACTGTTCCATCATATCAGCATAAAACACAGAATTCCAACATTCAAACTGGAAAAAGCTGGAAGCCAAAAACAAATCCATGTACAAATTAAAATCCAGAGGTTTATTGCAAGCAATGGCAAGTGCTTTCACCCATGTGGGTTTCTTCAAGCCAAGAAAGCACTCACAGTACAGAACTAATTTTTTTCATAATTGTAGTGATTAATGTGAATATAAATTAGTTTTTGGTTTAAACAGTTTGAGTGTATATTATTATATTAATAAACAATCTCTTATTAAGCTAGCTTAGAAAGTTAATAGTACCAATATTTAAAAGTGTCTTTGATTTGGGACATCTGTCCCTCACTACTTGTTCCCAAGTCTCAAAATAAGAGGCTAAGAGCTATATTGATGATGGCTGTAACCTGTGCAAAGGGAATGTGGTCTGTCTGCTAGGTCTGTGCAGGAATATTCCCTGACCTTCTCTCTCTACTTACTGTTAGATAAAGCAAACCACTGTTAATCCATTGGGAAAAACAGCAATTTTCTTCCTCACTCTTGCTACAATTAGCCACGTAGCGCAGCAAGTCCTCCTTCCTTCTCCACTCTTATTTGTCTCTCTCTCCCCCTCTTTTATCAGTGAACACTTGTCTAGATTCCAGTTCTATTGCCCCCTCTTTTATCAGTGAACACTTGTCTAGATTCCAGTTCTATTGCCCCCTCTTTTATCAGTGAACACTTGTCTAGATTCCAGTTCTATTGCCCCTCTTTTATCAGTGAACACTTGTCTAGATTCCAGTTCTATTGCCCCCTCTTTTATCAGTGAACACTTGTCTAGATTCCAGTTCCATTGCCCCCTCTTTTATCAGTGAACACTTGTCTAGATTCCAGTTCTATTGCCCCCTCTTTTATCAGTGAACACTTGTCTAGATTCCACTTCTATTGCCCCCTCTTTTATCAGTGAACACTTGTCTAGATTCCAGTTCTATTGCCCCCTCTTTTATCAGTGAACACTTGTCTAGATTCCAGTTCTATTGCCCCCTCTTTTATCAGTGAACACTTGTCTAGATTCCAGTTCTATTGCCCCTCTTTTATCAGTGAACACTTGTCTAGATTCCAGTTCTATTGCCCCTCTTTTATCAGTGAACACTTGTCTAGATTCCAGTTTTATTGCCCTCTCTTTTATCAGTGAACACTTGTCTAGATTCCAGTTCTATTGCCCCCTCTTTTATCAGTGAACACTTGTCTAGATTCCAGTTCTATTGCCCCCTCTTTTATCAGTGAACACTTGTCTAGATTCCAGTTCTGTTGCATGCTACTATCTTAGCCTACTCACCCCCTTCTTGTCACCATATTGCCTAATTCCTATCTGTGTTAGCCAGTTTGACTATCTCAGCCTGCCCCACCCACCTACTTCCGAGGTTCTGTTACCTGTGATAAAACTCACCTTACCACAAAATGATTTGGCTTATGTTGGCATTTTGTGATATGTTTAATCAAGTCAGTCATACCTCTTAACTTTTTTACTCAAGTATTAAGCACAAAGCCAAACATAATGGGAGTACAAAGACCCAGAATCACAGACAATGTTTAAAATTTACTCTAATGCAATGAAAAGTTGATGGAACTTACATTTTATGGACGATAAGAAATATGAAATGCCAATGTTTGGAATTATAGACAGTAATCCTCAATGATTTATGAGAAAATCAAAAAATGTATGAGGCAAAATCAGGAATGCTTTAAAGGCATTCTTCCCTCAGATAGAGGTTTAGTTTGTGCAAAATATACACCCTAATTCCATTTACTGCACACACTGCCCACAGGTAGTTTCAGAAAATGAACAGCAATCTTGATATTTTCCAAGCATTAAAAATACATCAACGTTCCTCCTGAGTATGTTACATCAGTCCTGGCTGTAGGTGCTGTTTTCAAAATGAGTCACATTGATTAAGATAAGAAATATGAAGGTAGAATTGCTTATCCATAGTCACTAACATGGTTGTTGACGTGATCGTGGCTCAACAGCATCAATGGGTGGCAAGTGGCAAAATCAAACTGATTGCAATTTAAAGGGGTCACTTGAGATTTTGTAGCACCTAGTTATTTTGAGAGAGAATTTAACATTCTGGCAAACAATGGACAATTAGGAGGTACGAGACTACTTCCTGTGCAGCAAGAGTCAATTAAAGACTATGTACAAGTATTGTTTTTCTGTTGACTGAGCCAGTGAACAGGAACTTGTATTATCTGAAATAATTGGCACAACAGGCAAACTATGTTTTAGAAAATTACTTGCTGCTGTACTTTGGCAGCCAGACTGATGAACCCCTGAAATTGTGGGCCCTGAGCAGTAACCTAAAAATCCCCTATTATTATCTTCCACTTCCTGCAAATAGGGATTCACAACAATCAATTACAACAATAATGGTTACCTATGTCAGAACTGTCAAAGCTTGTACATATCTTTTAGAAGTCTTCAGTTCATTCATATATCAAAGTTGTTGTAGTGTCTTTCGGCTTTTCCCAGTTAGGGGTCGCCACAGCGGAACTCCGGTCTGCTAATGATTGGCAGTAGATTTTTACGTGCCGAGTTGCCAGCCCTGATGCTCAACCTTCAATGAAGGTACGCCCATTCACGCATGTCTCCAGACAGAAGACGCTCAAGCTGAGAATTGAACGGGACAACGTCTTACTGTGAGGCAAGAGTGCTACCGCAGCACCACCACCGCAGTTCATTCATATATCAAAGTTTTCTTCCTAATTTAAAATAACACTGTGTGTCACTGAAAGCATAACAGAATAAGCATGGGTCAACGTGGACAGTTTTACACCTCTACTGGACACTATAATCAAAATGCTGGAGAATAAAACATCTTATTGTTGAAAGGATATTGTACAACCAGACACGGATAGGCACAATTTCCAACATTACATAGTATATCGTGAACACACACAAAAATGTAGATTCTATTGAGTTGTTTCACCTCCATTATTGCTTACTGAAACAATTTTCATTTCAAGGTAAAAAGCACATAATTTATCCAGTGCAGTTAGGCATTTATTAATAAATGAAATAAACATTCTTTTGCCTAGATACATGAGTTTCTCTTAATTATGCATTTCATATTGACAAATATGAGTCATTGCATACTGTAATCGCAAAAGCTACACTCTGAAAATGATGACAGAATGCAGATAATAAAACAATGTCTGTAATGACGAGTAACCTGTCAAGAGGCAGTTACTCTCAAGAGTCAGCACTAATGTTTATTTACATGTGCATAGAGTTAAGAAAGCATTTTGCAATAAAGTACACAGAGAAGGTAAACATGTAGCTGATAATCTGAGGTCCTCTAAAATTATTACATTTTAGCAAAATTGAAGGCACTTAATAATGGAATTAATGGACAGTTAACTTTTATGGCTTTTGGCTGTCAAATTGTAAAACTCTAGGTTTAGTGCTAATGCCCTTTAATAGTTCATTTTTGTGCATAACAGCAGAATACATTCAGGTGCTCTCTACTCTTGAAAGTTTCCTGCTGTTTTTACCATCTTCATCACTGAAAAGGATTGGTCTCTACTGCAGATGTTGATGTTTTACTTTTGGAGTACTAACAATATTGGTTATCTATGCTGGGGTAGCCCTTGGCAGGCATGAATACCAGAGAAATAAAACCCTCCTCCTGGGCTGTAGGATGCTTCAATTCTGATGTCCAGATGTCTGGGTATAATGGTCATTGGCCAGTGCAATATTTCAGCACGTTCTTTCCACTGGAGTATGAAGCATCCACCTCTGTAAACTGTGTCTGTCAATCTGAACCAAAGTTGTTCAAGAAGCTAAGTTCCCCACTGGGGAACCTTTCATTATCTTATCTGATTGTTTTGCTGTTAGATGGGTACTAGTAGCAACTCATGCCTTGACTGTAGAAAACAGATTCCACATTCAGACTTTCATTCTGTTTGTTTTGCCTGGATTTAGTGCAGAACATACCTAACTCATCCCACTGTGCTCACTTCAGGAAATGTAACTTTTGAAGTCAGGTGAAGTCCTTAGCTCAGTTTTTAGAAAAAGAAGAAGAGTGGCAGGGTTCTTCATGCACTGTGGCATCTTCTGGTTACTCTTTGACCCAAGCATAGAGAGAAGCATTCAAAATATACTAGGGTAGCAGATGACTTAGATTAACCATCAGCCAGTCTGCCCCTGACTCTTGATTGTTGATGGATGGGAGACCCATTTGGAATCCCTTCTAATGACTGTGGGTGTGTCAGAATCCTCTGCTGGGTACCCTGTGGAATCCAATATATCTCCATCCAGGTCTACTATACATGATCAAAATTGCAGAAAGCCAAAACCCATATGGCCGAGACCATATGTTCAACTTCCACAATTTCGAACATGTAAAAACAAAAAAACTACACAACATTAACTGACTTTCTAAGTGTTAGCAGGGGTCGACACCCACCACCACCCCCGTAAATTTAATATACCAACTCCGAGATCGCACTATAGTGCGAAAATGGAAATATTTCCATTCTGCACTGTATGGAGATGTCTGTTACTCATGGTGGGGATTCCAAAAGTCGAGCATATGGTCTCGGCCATGTGGGTTTTGACTTTGTGGCATTTTGACCATGTGTAGGGGACCCCTCCATCCCCCACCACCTGCCCACAAGTTGAAGGACATGGGTTTTCATTTGGGTCTGAGGTCACTCTGCAGGCCTTGGCTTCTGACTCCCATACTACATCTTTTGATAGGGAAGGCAGATTCCAAAAATTTACAAAGGGGTCATCATTTGACCAGGAGCAGGCTGAAGCCACCCACCTGCAGCTTCATCCCAGATTGTCTGACATCACTCTGAAACCCAAGCTTAAAACCAAAATTAAAAGGACTTATTTTGGCTTGCCTCAGCCTATGCCTTCTGGCTCCCATCCCCAACAGGCCTAACAACAGGATCTACTTAGACTGCACAGTCCTACTAGACTTCTTGCTACGTGAGAATTTTTTTTTTTACTGGGAACAGAAGGAGGGACACCCTCCCCCAGGATACATCAGACTTTTTCTTGATTCTGATGATGGTGAAGTTGCATATGTAGCAAAAGTTCCACAGGTTCTTATGCTGATTCTGAGTCTGATGATAACCTTGCCTCAGCCTCACCAACAGAGGATTTCACTTTTGGGAATACTCTCCACAAAATGAGGGTGTTTTTCCATTAGGAAGTTCAGGTCTACCCTCAGTCTAAAAAGAGGGTTATAGAGTTTTTGAAACTCCCTAAGCATAAAATATTTGCTATTTCTAATATGCTAGAAGTTGTGAATGATGTCATAATGTACTCTTCCCTGAAGTTTAACTCCCAATCACCTGCTATTAGGAAACCGCACAGTTTTTAAAGGGCTCTGGATTCCCACAAACATATTTTTAAGAATCCTATTGCTATCCCTAAGTGGTGACTCAATGTCCCAAGAGGAGCAAAGAGAAGCACTTCTAAGAACCCACTGTCAAATGAGAAGGAATGAAGGACCCTTGAAAGGTTTAGCAAAAAAGAGTGAATGTCTGTGACTCTGGCCATGAGAAGTTTCAATTGCCAGTTTCATATAATAAAGTTCTAGGAAACTCTGCTCGACCAGATGAAGGAAAAATTGGAGGGGGTGGAGGATAGAAGTCTCTCTGCAAAGAATTTCTAGACATCTGCTGCTCTTGCTCCTAAGTTGATATGCATCCTTTGCACTGTGATTTTCATGCTTTAGCAGCATCAGTCAGGGTGACTGCCTTAGGGTCTGTATCTCCAGACATGCTTGGTTAAGGGAATCACCTTCTTCAGAGCATGCTACCTCTGAGATTCTAGGTGCACCTCTAAACAAAGACTTCTTGTTTGGACCTAAGACTGAAGCTATTAAAAAACACTGGAGGAAATGGCTAAATCTACACAGACTGGCAAGGACTTTCTACAAATTCAGCCATCCAGGTTTAGCAGAAATTATCCCCACAAGCCCTTGTCCTTTCCTCATTCTCAACCTACACAAATAGGGAGAAGGGACAGAAGGGATAGGCAACAAATACAACAAATGAAGGCAAGTAGAACACACCTCTAAGTCTAGGGGACCCTAACCACAGGGGTTTGTCAGAGAAAAACCTTAACTCAGCTTTTCACCTCCCTCAAAAGACCCACCCCAACCATTCCCTTCCTTCAAACCTCATTCGACCCACTACAAAACTGGGTGTGAGGGGCTTTTCCTCTTCTTCCAAGAGTGGATGGAAATTACTCAGAGCAAATGGGTACTGTTCATTGTAAAATAAATTTAACAAATTAAAGTTTGCCTGTCAGCCAAAGCCTTTAGACATTCCCTTTGTTCCAAGAAACCACATTTTTTGTTGTTTCAGCACAGGTAGGTCTGCTCCTGGGGGAGAGATCCATAGAAATGGTCCTCCCTCTAGAAAGGATAAAATGTTATTACTTCAAACATTTCCACATTCCCAGAAAAGAGGGAGTCCTAACACCCATTTTAGACCTTTCTAGACTAAACAAGTTCTTAATAGTCCCCAAGTTCAAAATGCTAACTCTGCCAAAGTTCCTGCCTATGCAAGCATGACAGACATTCATCTGCCACCCTAGATATAAAAGATACTTACCTTCACATTCCCATAGAAAAATCTCACAGGAAGCACCTTTACCAGGTGTAAAGAGCTATCAATTTTCTGCTCTGCCCTTTGATTTATCTACTGCATCCAGAGCATTCAGTAAGTGCCTGGCTCCTGTAATTGCCTTCTGCAAGACAATGACATTCAGATTTACCCCTGTCTGGATGATTGCCTGACTCAGACAGATTCTATAGAGGAATTTTTGTCCTCCCTTCCCCTGACCATGGACATTTTTACCAACATGAGGTTCATGCTAGACTCAAAAAAAGTCAAATCTCACCTAATCACTAAAACTAGAATGTCTGGGGGGCTCTACTGGACACAAATCTACAGAGGACTTTCCCTGCAGAAAGAAAGGTCACCTTTCTGAGTACTTTGAATCTCTCCGTCATCAAACAGTAATCCCTGCAGGGGAAGTCCTGAGTGTCTTAGGCTAAATGACCTCATGTGTCCTAATGATCCCTCTAGCCAGATCACACAGCATAAAAACTAAATGGCACCCAAAGAATGAGTGGAATCAACACAGACAGTCCCTCAGCTAAAACTTAGTCTTACCTTGTGGCAAACAGGAGGTAGAGTGCTGGATCTCAGCCTGCAAAGAAAACATGGTGGTCCCTTTCAGAATTCTCTCTCCAGACTAGACCCTGACCATATATGTTTCAGACCTGCCTTATGGGGTACATGCAGATGGACTTCAAGTACAAGGAAAATATGACTCAGTCTTCGTAAAAAGCCACATAAACCTCAAGGAAATTATGGCTGTGCTGAAAGGCATACTAACATGCAAAGATATATGGAAACCAGGGACTTCCCTAGTGAAAACAGACAATACCCTAGTGATGTGGTACATAAATAAGCAGGGAGAAACTCACTCCTACCTTCTGTGTCACTTGACAATATTACTGTGGGACACAGATCAGTCCATTGGCATCTACCTAATGGACTATTAGCTGCCAGGCAAAAACAATCTTTTAGCAGACCACCTCAGCAAGCAAGAGGTAAAACCTCACAAATAGACCCTAAACAGATTAATGGCAAACCCTCACAAATGGACTCAAAAAAGGGACAATTTCAAACTTATCAACCAGTCATGGGATGTGCCAGAAACAGACCTTTTTAATTTAAATAAAACAAACAGCTGGAAAACTTCCATGGACAAGTCTGTTTCTTTAAGCATTTTTCCCATTCCTCTCATCCCTAGTGTCCTGCTGAATATCAGGATGGAAAGGCCATGGATGATCTCAACTGTACCTTTTTTGTTTTGGTTGAGGCAAAATTGGTTTCCTCTTCTCAACAGCCTGAGCAACGAAAACACATGGTTACATCAAAAGGTGAACTTTTTGAATCTGAACAGGCGAACTATCATACACCCCAGTCTCACCACCATGAGGCAGACAGCATGTTTAATGTACTCATTCCCCTCAAGGCATTTCTGTGAACAAGGAAGTCTTAACTATAGTATAGGAAGCAAGCAAGCCAAGCAAGAGAATATCTTGTATATCAAAATCGAAAAGCTTTTTTCTGGTTGTTGTCAATGAAAAAGTATCATTTCCTTGGACTGAAGAGCTTCCACCAGTGCTAACCTACCTTACTGATTTATTTAAGTCTTGTTTATCTTTCTCTTTCATTAAGATACATACGTCAGTCATTTTGTCATGCCTTTCAGTGCAACCACCCCTTTTTTCCAACCTTTTTTAAAACTGTTTCCAAAATATTATGCACTTTAAGCCACCTAGAAATGCTCTCTATCCATCCTGAGACCTCAGTTTTGTTTTAGAAGACCTTACTCTGCCTCCTTTTGAGTCTGCACCCAAAGATGACATAACATTTCTATAAAGAAATGCAGCCTTTCCATTTGGTATTAACTCTGCTAGGAGGATTTCAGAACTGCAAGCCCTCTTGTGCATTGAACCCATTCTGATCTCTCACCAAGACAGTTATTCTCAAAATTAATTCCTCCTTCATACCTAAGATGGTCACTGAAGTGTCTCTAAAGCATTCTTTACACCTTCTTTCCTCACACGTAAAACAGAGGGGAATGTATCATTCATTCACGCTGACAGGACTAAGAGCTTTAAGAACACCAACCATTTGTGGCTTTCACAAGCAGTGAGTTGTGAAGTTCTTTCAGCAAACAGACCAATTATAAATGGATTTCTTGCTGCATTGCCTTTTGTTATCATCACCATGGAAAACAGACTTTGTATAATATTAGAATTCATCCTACCACAGCTATAGCAACTACTAATGTTTTCTTGAGAGGAGTTCCCACCAGAGAAATTTTGGAGATTGCCATGTGGCCTTCTAATCACATCTTTAATTTATTGTTTGTCTTTCGGCTTTTCCCAGTTAGGGGTCGCCACAGTGGAACTCCAGTTTGCTAATGATTGGCAGTTGGTTTTTATGGTGTCGAGTTGCCAGCCTGATGCCCAACCTTCAACGAAGGCACGCCCATTCAACGCATGTCTTTCGAATGCCCACTCGACCGCAGGATCTTTACTAAATACAACAATTTACTTGCTTCCTACAGGATTATATATGGCTTTGCCTCCGTAGTTCTGCAGGCATTTTAGCTTCAGCATGATTTCTTTCCAACCCCCCTCCCCTTGTATAGCTGTGAGAAGTTTCTCATTTTCTTAGCACTGCAACAGTAAAACATGATGAACATAGTAAATTTGTGTCTACTTTCCATAAATATAAATGTTCAAGTGTCTTACTGCTGCAGTAGGTCTTTCTTCCTCTCTGTGGGGTTGAAATTGGCAACCCTCTCCCTATCCTATTTCCTTTCCAGCCCTCCTTCATTAACAGATCTATAGGCTATTACTTATCCATCAGTGCTCTGGGGAATTTTTTGGGGTGCCTTATGCTTAGGCCTGGAGACACTGGGGCTTTTCTGGGCACAAGAAAGATCTGAAAGATGGTGTTAGCCACTGATCATTATACCTAGTCATCCTGACATCAGGATCTTGGTGTCTGCCAGTCCAGGAGGAAGGTTTGAAGCCTCTGATCCAGCCAAGGATTATCGCATCAAGGATAATCCATATTGTTAGGACTGCAACAGTGTAGCGACTCAAACATCTACATTTATGGTAAGTAGACACACGTGGACTTTCCTGATCATGAAACTCAAAGACAAACAAATGATTGAAATCAACAACCTATGCATTTTAAATTTCTAAGCTCTTGTCATTATTTGGAAGGAAGAAAATCTAATTATTAAACAAACTAAAGGCTATGCAAATGCATCTTCCATCTCTTGGTCAAGATCTCTTGCATGTATTCCTACTAAATAATTATATGCTGCACACAGTTTATCACATGCTAATTTACAAGATTATGACAGGAATTCAAACTCGTCTCAAGTGAAATTGTTTTCCACTTACAAACCCCCTATCTGGGAGTTGGTGGAGAGGGTTAAGGATGTGAACTATAGTTCCCCTAATACAGGGATTGATCCCCTTAACCAGAATTTACCTCCTGTGCAACTTCAAGTAAGTCCCTTAACCAAAGCTCACAGCTTGTCCCTGAAAGGGGACTGTGTGCTCAGTCAGCCTCTGCGGTTAACAAATGGGTCCTCTTATTACTGAATAAAATAGTTTGTCCCTTATTTGCAGAAAAATGTTTCATTTTACTACTTTTTTTTTTTTTTTGGATGGTCATGGAAAAGAAAACTTGAGCATCACCACAACCCCTTTGCTTGTGTCATTTTGTTGACTCTTCCTGTCCTGATCTTCAGAGTGACAGGGAATTTCACTTTATTTCTTAAATGATGCAAACTGAGAACCATAAGTCACAACTGTACAAATTATTTTTCACAAAGTAGGCAAAAATTAGGAGAGGCAGCATCCAACAGGATAAAAGCACTCTCATCAAACTAAACAAACAACTCAGAGGAAAAATAAAGTCTACTAAAGCCAAATTTAAAGTAAATTTGGTCTCCTAGGCCAAGGGCAACCACAAGGCATTCTTTAGCTATGTCTGCAATCTCAAAGGTATTGCACAATTATGTGCAGAGTTTATTGTTAATAGAGCCACTTATACTGAGCCAAAAGATATAGAAAATCTAATGGCCAACAAATTCAGCTCTACCTTTACTCCTCTCCTCCTCAACCTCAGTTCAGGAAATGCCATTAAATATAGCTCCCATTGCTATCACTGGGGAACAAGTAGTGAATGCTCTCTCTAAGGCCAAGAACACTGCATCAATAGGCCCAGACAATATCTTAATATGTGTCTTCTAAATACCATGAAGCATTATCTATCAAGCCCTCTAGAATTGCTATTTAACTCCAAGTAGGCTTTGTACTTCACAAGTAGATAATAGCAACAGTCATCACTCTGCACAAAGATGGGCCATCTACACACTCTGGAAACTACAGACCCATAAGTCTCTTATGCAAAGCCATGGGAAGAATTATCATGGAAGGGATCAGTGACATTGGAAACCTCCAGACACTGGACTCAATCCTATTTGGTTTCGTCAAGGGCAAGTCAGTCATGCCTACTTAACCTGATGGACCTCTTTGAGAAGGTCATCACAGTAATGAATGAGAGCAAAATGGTTTGCACTGCCTGCCTTGACCTGGACAAGGCATTTGACACAATAACCTCCTGAGGCATTGTTGAAAAACTCAAGATGTTAAGTATAAATGCTTATGTCACTCAGTGGATAGCCAGCTGGCTCACAGATGGGAGCCAGGAAGTTAGAACTGAGGACCCCACATCTACAAAGAAGTCAGACAAAAATGGAGTCCCTCAGGAATTGGTCTTGGGATTGCTCCTTTTTGACATTTACTCGTAAGAAGCCAAGACCAATGTCAAGGGCCCCTGGATGACTAAATTTGCAGATGACTGCAAATTATTAGCAGTCATAGAATTGTCCACCAACACAAATGTTCTCCAGAAAGGGCTGACACAGATGAATACTTGCTGTCAGAGCCATGGACTAAAACTAAATGGCAAGAAATGCATACCAGTATCCTTTGGGAAGACATCCATCTCTTGTAACTGTCATATTGGCAACACACCACCTATGAGTTGACCCAGTAGTTAAGGACTCAGGGACACACATAGACAGTTATCTAGTCTTTGACCATCAACTGTCTACAGTAATAAAGTAATCATTCTATGTTGTACAACTTATAAACTAAGGTATGGTATCTAGGTCTAAGGAGGTCCTTGTTCCACTGTATTTTGTATTCATCAGACTTATCATTAAGTACAATGCCCCCTTTGGTATGTACCTACCGAGGCATATCTAACACCTGGAACTTACACAGAGGTTCCTCCCTAAAAGAATACAGGGCATAACTGACACATCCTGCAGAAACA
Organism: Protopterus annectens; assembly: GCF_019279795.1. Classification (NCBI taxonomy): domain Eukaryota; kingdom Metazoa; phylum Chordata; order Ceratodontiformes; family Protopteridae; genus Protopterus; species Protopterus annectens. Next base: position 1,236,238,617 of record NC_056737.1, on the reverse strand, counting down.
AACTTAAGGCTCTGTCCCTGTATTCTGTCTTCTACAGGCTGTAGAGGGGAGATCTATGCCTGGCATGTAAGGCATTGTCAGGCCACATCCTGATAGATCTCCTGCATATCTGCAAAATGAACAGCACCAGAACTGCCTATTATAAAGGCTTAAATATTGCCTGTGATATAACTAGGACATGCTGGAGAGGCAGGTATGCATCCCCAAGACAACTCCTTCTCTGGAACAGGTTCCCCATCTATGTGAAGCAGATTCCTCCCTAATACAATTCAAGTGCAACTTGAAAAATTGGAGAGTAACAAGAAACTCACCCCTGGTTTGGCACCTATGTCTCTAATGAACACAGAAAGCTTGTAAATGTTTCATCGCCTCAGCCCCTGCTTACACTTATCAAGGGTGCCAAAACTTGTCATTGATTTTGGATGCATCGCTAGGCTTAAAAAATGCCCTTGTGGTCATTAGCCTAGGACATACCTGTGAACCTATGAACCTAAACTACATCAGGCCATCTCAGTTAATTAAGGTCAGTAGTGAAGTTTGTTTAGCTGTGTAAGTGATACATATTCATAGGTTCATTGGTAGGTACTAGGCTATCGGCCCAAGGGCCTACGCAAGCCTAGCCAACAAGGTTCCCTGGCTTACGCCACCCAACAAAGTTATTTTCCTGTTCCACTGATGAGCAGAGATACAGAAGTGATCCCCTGGGTGTATTTCCTATTTCCCATCCACTCATCAAGATTTTTCTTGAAGAGTGCTAATGAAGAACTTTGCTTGACATAGATGGGTAGCCTGTTCCAGAGTATGGGAAGTCTCTGGGATAGGAATCTATCACTCCAGCATGTCCTGTTTATTGTGGTAACAAGGTTTATGTCCCTAGAGCGTGTAGCTCGGAGGGATTGGGATTTCTTTAGGTGTAGCATGTCCAACAGCTCTGGGTTTGACATAGCTTTATATGTTAGGCAGAGATCGCCTCTGAGTAGGCGATAGGCTAGGGAGTAAAGCTGGAGTTTTTTGAGGAGGTCAGTGTAGGGCATTTGTTTGAGTCCAGTAATCCTCTTTGTGAGGTACTTCTGTGGCCTTTCCAGCTGCTGCAGATGTCTTGTGAGGTACATTCCAAAAGGGGCATTGTACTCTATAATGGGTCTAATGAGTGATGAGTAGAGGGTAACGATGACCTCTTTTTTCCTGGATGAGAACCCTTCTATGATGAGGTGTGCCACATAGAAGGACTTCCTGACTTCTGTGGCGATGTGACTATCAAAGGAGAGACTGCTGTCCACCTGGGTCCCAAGATCTCTTATCATGCATTCGGTGTTAAGTAGATTGCTGCCTATGTGGTAGTTCATGGGTACAGAGTTTTTACCAAAGGGGGTGACACTGCACTTTTTGGCATTGAGCTTGAGGCCATGGCTCTGACACCACGCATCTGTCTCAGAGAGGCCCTTCTGTAGGATGTTCACATCATTTGGGGACTTGACTATGGCTCCTAGTTTGCAGTCATCTGCAAACTTCGTTAGCCAGAGGCCTTCTGTGTTAGCCTGTACTTCAGAGAAGTAGATACCAAACAGGAGTGGTCCCAGGACGGAACCCTGTGGTACTCCACTTGTCACTGGTTTGAGGTCAGATTTGGAGTCTGCAACTTTTACAGTGTGGGTTCTGTCAGTGAGCCAGTTGGCAACCCATCTTGTGACATAGGGATTTATGCCTAGTTTATTGAGTTTAACTACAATTCCAGAATGGGGGATGGTGTCGAAAGCCTTGGCGAGGTCTAGATAGGCTGTGTGAACCACTTTACCCTCATTTACGGCTTTGGTGACTGCCTCAAAGAAGTCGATCAGGTTCAGGAGGCATGATCTGCCTTTCACAAACCCGAACTGGGTGGGATACAGAGTTTGGAGGTTACCAGTGTCTTTGTTTACAAGTTCCATGATGATACGTTCCATGGCTTTGCAGACCAGGCTTGTCAGGTTAATAGGTTTATAGTTCCCGGGATCAGTGGTGGCTCCCCCTTTGTGGAGTGGGATAACTGCTGCTGTGTGCCATTCAGTGGGCACAAAGCCTGATGGGAGGCTATTATTGAACATGGTGCTTAAGTGGGGAGCCAGTTCATTCTGAAGTTCGTGTAAAACGCAGCCTGGGATGTTGTCTGGTCCCATGGATGCTGTGTTGTTGGCTTTAGAGAGTGCAGCTTTCACCTGCATAGTTGTGATTACAGGGACTCTGCATTCTTCCTGTATAGATATGGGCCCTTTAGGGGGGGGTGGGGGGGGTAAAGTTAGCACTGAACCTATCTGCCAGGATGTTGACAAGCCTGGTCTGCAAACCATGGTTGGTTCTGTAATTTTCATGCCTTTGTGCTGTAACTCAGAGCAGATCTGGGTGTTGCCACTGAGATTCTTGACATAGCTATAGAATGCTTTGTGGTTGTCCTTGGAATTAGTGGCAATTTTATTTTCGTAGCTAGCTTTGGAGGATCTTATAAGGGATCTCAGCTTCTTACTGAGGCTGACCAGGGAGCTCATCCACTCATGGGATTTTACTCTCTTTTGCAACAGTTTCTTCCTTCTGTTGCACAGTTTGTTTATGGCAGGGGACCACCAGATTGGCTTCCTTTTTTTGGAGGATAGCGTCTTGGTTCTGTTTGGGATAGCACAATCCATGCACTCATGTAGGTGCTTATAGAGCACATTTGTGTAGGATTCAGCAGTTGTAACTGTATTGCCCATCTGCATGGGTGTCATGAAGTTCACTACTTCTGTCTTAAGAAGCATGAAGTTGGTTTTGGAGAAATTTCTTACTGTGGTTTCCTTAATGGGGGGTGGGGGTGGGATGTGGATATCAAGGGTGATTAGCTTATGGTCGGATCGGACCAACGAGGAGTTGACTTCAGGTGTGGAACACATATTGGTAATGACTAGGTCTAGGATATTGTTGCCCCTGGTGGGGGTGTGGATAAGTTGATCTAGGGCATTGGAGTTTATGAATTCCAGAAAGTGTTGCACTAAGCAGTTAGTACATGAGTACTTTTCCCAGTTAATGGTGGGATAGTTGAAGTCGCCCATTATTAGGGTGTCTGGTTGAACCATAATATTTTCCAGTACATCATGAAAGAGGAGTGGGAATCCTGGGGCATGGTGGGGGATCTGTAGCAAGCTACAATTTGGATTGCAGTTTTGCCAAGAGTTAGTTGCACTTGGATAACCTCGGATGCATTATGCTGAGCAACTAGACTGGAGGTGTGGATATCCTTAATGAATATGGACACACCCCCACCTTTGGTGTTTCGGTCCAGGTTAGATGGCCGAAAAGTGTGGTATGAGTTATAGCCTGGTAGTGCAGGGGTGCTCTCTGGAGCCTTGAACCAGGTCTCAGTCACTGCACAGATATCGATGTTCTCCATTTTAAGGAGTGCCTCGAGTGAGTGCATTTTGAAATTTAGACTTCTAGCATTGAATAGCATTACCCTCAGTTTTTGCTTACCTGTTCCTGTTATGGTGGTGAATTTGTTACTTGAACCCTGCCTAAAAATGGCACTATAGGGGCAGCAAGAGCCTTAGCCAGTATCCGGAATCCTAGGGGCGACAGGTGCAGGCCATCTGTGGCAAAACATCGTGGTCTGTCGACCATGTCATCCCAAGCAGACAGATACTGGATCCCCTTTGAATGACACCAGAATCTTAGCCAATTGTTGGGATGACATTATACGTGAGTGGTATATGCAAAATGTTATGCGTGATATAAGATCATCAATATAAATGACAAGAAAGCGTTCCTACTATTTTGAAATTAATTATTTAAGGGCCACTATTTTGAGTTTACTTCCTGTTGATTGCATCATTTTTTGTTAAACAACAATAAAAATAGTAAGCACATGCTATAATCTGTGCATAAAATTTAAATAATACATACATGCTTTCATTTCTGCATACCATAGATATATATGTATCCACATAATTAATTAACTGGGGTACAGATTTTGTGCCAAATAAAATTAAAAATAGCAACCCAAAAAGTGTTTTATTGTTATACACAATAAAAGGCGTTGTGGAGTGTTTTATTGAGATGCACAATAACATTACTTGAAGATATTAAATGACATACTTTTTGGCAAAAGTTAAATTTGATAACATGAAGAATATTACTCAAGAATAAGGTTTAAGTTATTTCAAAGGGAGAGAAATGGTTAATGGCTGCAATTTCATTACAGAAATGTCACTGCAAATACAGCCTTTGATGTTTTCCTTTACTTGTTGAGCAAATATATGGTTGTCAGGGAAAATATATACTTCAGGAAGAACCGTATTAACCTAATGTATGTGACTCCTGTGCAATCAGCGGTTTTGACTTGGTATAGCTACCTGCAATTTCTGTGCTAGAAGACAGCATCGATCTAGGAAGTAAACTCTGCAAAACAGAATTTTCAGCTACTGCAAACCAGCTTGTAATTCTTCCAAACGCAAAGAGTCACACAAATATATTGAAAACATATTTGCACGGTCTAATTAAACATCTTACTAAAAATTAATTTCTGTCTTCTTTTCTGTTAATATCATGGTGTGCTGCTTACAAAATTACTTTATTCATCAAAGGTGTCATGGTAACTGATACTGATTACAGAAACAGGACTGTCCTTAGAGGAAAAAAATGCCTAAATATCCTGAGGATTAATACTTTGTTTTCTAAACCTTATCTAAACTAAAACAGCTATAAATTTTGCTTTACACATTTTAATGTTGTGTTGTTTTTTTTACTCAGTAGATGTCTTTTGATCAGCTAAAGTGCCATATTTATCTAAATAATTGGGTTGCCAACATTACATTGATGTTGTGTTCTATCGAAGTAAGGAAAAGCCAGTACAACTGATCAAATGATCAAAACATCAGCTGACTGGACAATATCAGCTTTTCCTGAGTGAGATCACGGAAAAGCAGGGAATGGGGAAGTTGTCATTTTACCCACTATAGATCGATCTTGTTCCTGGTATATATAGTTAGTATGGTGTGTGGGGGTGGAAACCCTCACATGGGGGATGAAGGGGAGGATTTGCTTCCCTGTAAAAATGCTTTCTTTTTTTTTTGATTTTTTTTTTTTTTTGAATATCAGTGTTTTGTGGTTGATGATTTGTGATTTGTTGGAATTAGAGGTATACTTTATTAGTTACATAACTTTCATTTTTGTCGACACTGCAGAGATTTTGTCATGCATGAAGGTGTAGATTGAGCTCTGTACTACATCTATTTTTATGCGTCCATGTATTAATTCATTTGATTGCTTGTTTATCTTTTTATTTGTTTTGTTAACTGAATAAGAAATCTTTTCAATGGCATTTTCCACCATGAGCTAGGCCCACAGACATTAAAATGATATACCGTATAAACATGCAAAATGCGAATGAGGATAACATACCACGCAATAAGTGAATACAAAAGCATAAGTATTAGTTAACATTTGTGGGATATATGCTTAAAATCATAACTTTGAGTCTACAGTCATAAGAATTACTAATGGTTAGATTGCATGGTGTTTTTTACAACTACATGGTGAACAAAACAAGAGGTAGTGAAGAAATCAACTATAACAAAATCATGACTGTTTATAATCATAACTTATAAAAATATAAAAAAATAGGTGGAATTTGTGAATTTTAAAACAGTAACATTATGAGCTTAGCAGAAGTGAACATGTGTGATGATCTATGGTACTGAGATATCAATAAAACTGGATGAGTACTTCTTTTGGTTTACTATTGTTTGTGCGAACGACATTCTATTCTATTCTATTGGCTGCAATGTGCCGAAAAACAGAATGTTGAACGCTCAAGCAATTTTGCAACAGATAGTCGACGCATTCACATAAGTAGAAATCGACTATCTGCACGGAGATCGCGGTACAGTGGGGAGTGGAAATTCATCCACATCCCCACTGTAGTGCGATCTCAGAGTTAGAATATATAAGTGGGGGGGGGTGCAGGGGGGCTTGCCACCCTGCAAAAATGTGATAGCTGCATAGGAGTTTGATTTACATTTACATACAGCTATCACATGGTGGTTTTGACAACAATGTCGAGTCAAATGCGTCGAGCATTTGGTTCGACATTGTGAACGGTAGTTATTTATACTTTCGGTATTACCATTCATTTATTTGAATGAAAAATGTTTTTCCGTTCGAATAAACAATAGTAAACCACTTACTTCTTATGGAACACACTAAATGGCACAGGAAGAGTTTTGACAAGGTTTTCTGTTGTTTCGAACCACAGCTACACATTCATACATGACAGCGTATTTGTAAGCCAGAAAAGAGTAGGAATGAGAAAATATACAATCCTAATCCTATCATATAAATAAAGAACACTTCTCACTGCTCATAAATATCAGAACATCTCTGTTCTCAGGCTTGAAAATGTCAGAAAGGACTAAAATGTCTGTATGGTAATAAAAGCTAATTCATTTACTATTTTCTGAATCTGATATAAATAATAATTTAGGCACAAATGTCTGCACAACAAACACCCGTTTACTTATACACTCATGCACATACTCAAATGCACACAGATGTACAATATAAAGATTTTATAGTACCACTCTGATTAAAAATGAATCACTGACATAAGAAATACAATCAATGCACACAAATGTATAATATAAAGATTTTATAGTATCACTCTGATTAATAAATGTATCACTGATGTAAAGCATACAATCAATTATAAGGTTTTTTGATGTCATGAACCTTTCTATAAATAAAACTTCACTTTTGTGAATCCTGGTAACTGCTCTGTCCTGGCATTCCATGCACCTTCTGTTTCTCTCTTGCTTAAATATACCTGCTGCATTTTTTTACTGAAAATATTACTCTGCTGCTTTGCCTCTCCCATGCGACTGTACTCTGTGATCTGAAGCTGCGGTGGTCTACTACCTGCCCCACCATCTTTTACTACAGAACTCCACTACATATTAAAACCTGTAGGTTTTTTTTTCCAATAAACTATCTTATTTTTTGCTCTAAGTGAGTAGTGTGAACGGACGCTAAGGCCTGCCATAGAACCTCCCCCTTTTTCTTTGCAACTGACTTAAAATTAACAGCATCCCTTAATTAACAGATGACCATGACTTTCCTCCTGATTTACTGTTAGCTACTGCCCATAAAACCAATTAACAAGACTTTTCGAAGATGAATTAAATCCAGCTGAATAAAGTATGGAACACCAAACTTAACACTTTAATTCACTTTATTTAACGTGAACTTCATCAGAAACAACTCTCCCAGACATTAAAGCACTTTATATATTAAAACAGTAGTCACATGTTCTGTGATGTCAATAATTAATTAATTCCATTAAAGTAAAATTATATATACACATTTAAAAACGTGTGTTCTAAATTATAATGTAAAAAGCAGAATAATGTGTTTGTAAACAATGTATAAATATATATATAAAAAAAACTTATATATATATATATATATATATATATATATATATATATATATATATATATATATATATTTTAATAGTAATACTTTTAAAATTCATTTCATTTGTAAAAAACATTTTATGTTAACTAAATCATTCAGTCCTGGAGCTGCCCATAAAAGTTGCAGTGGTGTTGCCAGTCACAGTTAAATATAATCACACTTTAACCAGTACCTTACCTACTTTAGTTCACTGTTTCAGTTCTTTGCTGAGTTCCTTACCTTGTGGAGTTGATTCAGTCTGCTATGTTCGCCCTCGCTATTGATCGGGCTCACTTCACTCCCGACCCTGCCCCCTTGTCCTATCTTCCCCACCTATACCCATATTTATTCATAACCACAATCATCTGACTTCCATAACACCTCCCACCAACCTATTGCATCATCCTCCAATCACTCACCCTTCTTTCCTTTCACCACCTGCTCATTAATTTGTTCTGTGGTGCTCTGCCACATAACACTATCCTTTCTCCCTCTAATATCTCCCAAACCAGATAACTTAACTCCACATATACTACCCCTTCAACTATCACCATGTTTGCACCTCCTATTTTCTTAGCAGTTCTCCTCTCCCTGGGCTACCATCTAACTTCATACCACTCCACTATCACTAACCACAATCACCTAAACTTCCCCACACTAACCTTTTCAAACACTCACCACCATAATTGCATATATATTTCACCTACCATCTTCAATCACATCCCCCTTGATCTCACCAAGCTCACCTACAAACTAATTATAAAAAAAACTACCCAGCTTACACATACATAATATGATCGACAATTACCTACACACACTGATCACTGCTACTAACCAACTTGCACTCAGTGGTGATATCCACCCTAACCCAGGCCCCTCCACTACTACACCCACTGCCACAAACCTGCATGGGCCTAATATCCCTTGCAAGCAAAAACCCTCTGATCTCTTAATACTCCGTATAAACATCTGCAGCATCATGAATAAAGTTGAAGAGCTACATGCCTCTATATCCTTCTGTAATCCTAACCGAGACCTGGATCAAGCCCCATATCAAAGATACCACCATAGCCCCTCCTGGCTACAACATCCCTAGATGTGATCGAATAGTTAAAAGATGTGGGGGCATTGCCCTACTTTACAGGCACAACTTTACTCTCCAACAAATACATAAAGATACCCCACTTTTGGCTATGCAGAAACTCTGTTTCCAAATATAAAATTAAACCAGCAGAAACAGCTCAACATTATAGGTGTCTACTTACCACCAGATGACAACACTGCCACTCTAGAGTCCATTTTGTCCTGGGGGGACTTCAACATTGATTGGGTCTCTATGATGGCATCCCCCCAAAGTACCACTTAAACCTATTTAACTTCACACAGCTTATCCAAACCCCCACCCATATAGACAAATCCACCCAAAAATAATCCATATTAGACTGGATCCTAACCAACAAGCCTTCATCTAACAATATATCTGGTACATTACCCGACTCCCTCAGTGATCACCTACCCATATTCATACTAAGACAGCATACAAAAGCCATAAAACCCCCCATCCTACTTACTATGCATAGTTCCAAATATTTCCTACCAGATCAATTTATCAACACCTTAAAAAAATAAATTGGTCACCACTTAAAACTCTACCATTAGATAAAGTTGTGGAGTACTTTAATACTGCCTTCTTAGGTATCCTTAATCTTATGGCCCAACAGCATATAATTTGTACTAAAACCAACCCAGCCCCCTGGATCTCAAAGGACACTTAAACAACGAGACATAGCTTGCGCAGACTGGTGTAACAACAAAACAAGTACAAATCGACAATAGTTCCTAGAACTCAGAAACAAAGCAAAAAAACAAATATGTAATGACAAAAAACGTTATTATATCCAGCTACAAAAAACTCACTACAACAATCCACAAAAATTCTGGTCCACAACCAATCAAATTCTCCAACCAGGTAAAATCACCTCTGCGAACCCTAACATTGAAGGGGATAATGATATTGCAACCCAGTTTAATGATTATTTCACCTCCTCCATCCAAAAGTTATTTGACAATTTCCCCATTACTACTACAAATACCCCCAAAATGCAAAACTGTCACCATGAGACCAACTCCCAATTCTCTCTTAAACCAGTTGCAACTGACTTAATTCATAAACATCTTGCCAAACTGAAACCCACCACTCTCACTGCTGATAAACTCCCCGCTGATTACCTCAGGATTGCCACCTCTACCATCGCCTACCCTATTTCCATACTCATCAATAGATGCATAGCTGAACACACTGTCCCCCTCTCTCTGGAAAATTTCTTATGTCACCCCCCTACACAAAGGTGGTTCCTCAACAGAACTTAGCCATTATCGGCACATAGCTATACTATCTCCCCTATCAAAAATCTTAGAAAAATGTGTACACACCTAACTACTGAATTATCTTCTTCAATATAACTTGCTAGCAAATTCCCAACATGGATTTCGGCCAAACCATAGTACCACCTCTGCCCGTATATCCTTTACTGACCACGTCAACCAACAAAGAAATCTTGGTAACTTAGTATCTGTTGTCTTCCTAGACCTGTCAAAGGCATTTGACATGGTATCCCACTGCAAATTACTGTCGACTCTCTGAGCTTAATCTGGATAACTCCTCTCTACTGTGGTTTAAAAATTATCTGTCCCTCTGACAATAAGCTGTTAAATGGCATAACTCTCTCTCCCCTCTCCTCCCAGTGGGACAAGGTGTTTCGCAAGGATCCATTCTTGGTACCTTACTATTTTCCATCTTTACCAATAACCTCCCCTCGGCTACCCAACAAATTAATAAAGTACAGTATGCTGATGACACCACTCTTATTTGCTCAGCCCCCTCTCTACCATTACTCCAAGATAGAACCCAGAAAGCCTTCACTACTATAGAAAAATGGCTACATTCCTCCCAACTCATACTAAATGCATCTAAAACCCAACTCATGATCTTCCACCTATCCAAATCTTTCACCCCTACCTCGTCATTCTCAATAACATTCTCTAACAATACCCTTATCACACCAGTAACTCAAGCTAAGCTACTAGGTGGAACTATTGACCAAAATTTAAAATTTGATAAACATATAACACTAACAATTGCCAAAGTTCATAAAAAGCTAGGTTCACTCTACTGCTGTAAGAGCTTCCTCACACAAGAATCCCGAATCACTATCTCTCGTACCCAGCTACTCTCCACCTTACTATACGCTTCCCCAGTTCTAACTAACCTAAACCAATCTGACCTTCTAAAACTATCTACCTGCTACAATAAAATCTAAAATTTTGCAACCAGTGCTAAGTTTTGTTCTCACCATTGCCTTTCCACAAGACAACTAAGATGGTTAGAACTCCCTAACCTACTAAAATACAATCAACTTCTCCTGACTCATCAACTGCAATACCAACCAAATAAAATACCTGCCATCTCTGGTCTGCTCACCTTTCATAATACTGCGGGTCAACTAAGATCTTCCAATACCACCTTACTGACTGTTAACAATTGCTTACATAGCTCAGGCCAATCTCTTTATTCCTATGCTGTTGCTAAGGCCTGGAACTCTCTACCCCTTGACATTAGATGTCTATATAGTAAACATACTTTCAAATCCCTACTAAAATATCTCCTATTCAAAACTTGGATATGTTCCTGTACAGAACTAGACTAACTTCCCCATTTTCTGACTTTCATCATCCCTAGATCACAGGTATACTCTGTAGTTTCACTTAATGCAGAGTACAGTGAACCAGGTGTTTAGGCCACCTTTATAGTTATGATTTCTGTTTTTTGACTCTGTCTATGGAAATGTATTTTTGAATTTATGTTCAAACAATTGTATGTTTGTTGTATAATATCTTGTTTAATTGTTTCTCAATATTCTAATCACTGTATGCTGCATCATTTGTAAAACTCTGATTTTGCTCCTTTTATATATTCTATGCTCTTTGTACAAAATAGCTATGTTTATATAATTTTTTACTATGTATCTGGAGCTTTTCTCCCCGGGCCCCCACTGAAAATGATCACCTTGTGTCCAGTCAGACTAACCCAGTACACAAATGGAAAATAAAATAAATAAATAAAGTAAATTATTACTAAAACTTTTTGACAGTTAGTATAATGGTTGAGGTTTTCTCCTCCATGCAAACGTTGCAAGGTTTGATTCTGACCTCTGGCAAATACCTGTTTGGAGTTTGCATGTTGGCTCTGTTGGGTTCCTCCCATCTCTGAAAAACATGCTGAGTGTTTCCATCTCAAACTCACCAATGAACGGATCCCTAGGCAGCACATAGACGCAACATGGTATCCTATATGGGGAAGAGTTTTATGGACCAACCACTTTGGGCATCTTCTGTGGTTCGCAGTATCCTCAAGATAGGAGAACACAGATCACAGACTGCATGCCATGGCAGGGCTACCCACTCTATGGTATAAAATGTACAGCTGTAGGCGATTCACTCATGCTGACTAATGTCAACAGATGGCCATGGGCATTTGCCAGTGATAAGTGGGTTGACGACCTAGCCTACTCCAACCTAGACCAGTGACCCATGCTATCAAATGGGTGTATGTGCCCCTATTGGCCACAGTGTGTTCCTGCCATAAAGGCCAGCAGTCCTGGGTCAATAAGCTACTGGCTGAAGTGAAAGCTAGATGTAAAACGAATCAACCTGGCAAAACTGCTACACTCAGTGCCAATTCATTGACAGGACGAACTTTGGAAGTGGATGAAATGATATTACAGATGAGGCTGGACATCCTATGTATCCTAGAGACAAGATGGAAGGGCAGTGCAGCAAAACCAATTGACTTGGGATCCAGAGACTACTACTAAAGAGGATGACAGGCTAGAAATGGTTTGGGAATTTTGGTGAGAGAGAGGCTTCAGAAGGCAGTGAGGGATGCCATCAGAATTAGTGACAGATTCATATTAATCAGACTCCAGCCTAATGATAGGACAGTATTAATAATCTCAGCAAAATGATAGGACAGTATTCATAATCACAGCCTAATGATAGGGCTGTATTCATAATCTCAGCCTAATGATAGGACAGTATTCATAATCTCAGCAAAATGATAGGACAGTATTCATAATCTCAGCCTAATGATAGGACAGTATTCATAATCTCAGCCTAATGATAGGGCAGTATTCATACTCTCAGCCTAATGATAGGACAGTATTCATAATATCAGCCTAATGATAGGACAGTATTCATAATCACAACATAATGATAGGGCAGTATTCATAATCTCAGCCTAATGATAGGGTAGTATTCATAATCTCAGCCAAATGATAGGACAGTATTCATAATCACAACCTAATGATAGGAGTATTCATAATCACAACCTAATGATAGGATAGTATTTATAATTACAACCCAATGATAGGACAGTATTCATAATCACAGCCTATGCCCAGCAGCAGAGTTGTGATAGTGAAGAGAAGAGTACATTCAGGCAGCAGTTGCAGAGCCTACTAAATAAAGCAGGACAATATGAATGGTTGTTGATAATGGATGACTTGAATGCACATATCAAGATAGGCAGAACAGGATATGAGGATTGCCTGGGTGCACCTGGATGGGGAAACAGGAATAAAGATGGAGAAGCCATTTTAGACTTCTGTCTAGCAAATGGCTTGATTGTAAACAACACATGGTTCAGAAAGAGAGACAAGGCAACACCAACTCCCACGCATGTATGGAAAGGTGCACAGCCCAAAATGCCAAGTCAACGAACATTCACAAAGGGCCAGCACTCAAAAACAGCTCTCCAGCATAAACAATTTAATTCAAAATAAAATAACTCCATGTAAATCCACATCAATATACTTCAGACACCCTAAGGTGTAGAAAAAGTATACATGTTTTGGCCCTAAACCTTCATCAGTGCAAAAAATGAAAGAAAGAGAGACACTCAAAAGATCACATGCAAAAGTGGCCAAAATGCAACTCAGGTATACTTTCATCTAGTAAGGAAAGGGCACTGGGATAGACTCAGTGATTGCACAGTCATCTGCAGTGAAATAATCAGGCCATAGCATAAACCACTGGGCACCACAATCAGCAAGCAGTGGTCAGAGAAGGATCTAAGGTCTACAGAAACTATGCTGATGACCTGGAAGCTGACTGGAGAGAAATACAACAGTTTAAGGAATTACTCATTGCTCTAGAACCCTAAGAAGAGGAAGAAGTAGGTGGAGTTGAAGAAGAATAGCTGCACCTCAATGCAGCATGTGTGAGGGGTCTATATTATAAGATCAACGGTTGAAAACTTCGACCTTATAAAAAGACAAAAAAGAAATGAAAAAAGTACCCTAACAGGTTTTAGCAGGAGGGCAAGCCCCTCTGCACCCCCCACACCCCTCGCTACTTAAATATACCAACTCTGAGACCGCACTACATTGCAGTAAACGGAAATCTCCCCTTATGGAGATTTCCATTTACATGCTCAAGATTCTGAGCGTTCAGTATTCTCGTGTCAACAATGTCAGATTCAACATTGTCAGCTTTCAAGAATATGATATAGACCCTGTATGAGAACTACAGAACATTTGAGCCAGGTATGGAAATAAGGTATGTAAAGAAAAATGGTGTTGGAATGCAGAAGTCCAGGAAGTCATCAAAAGAAAGTAATGCAACAAAATCTGGGAGATAGAAAAAATGGACTAGGCTAGGAAGTAATACAGGTTGGCTAACAAAGTGACTATGATAGGAGTTGCAATAGCGAATAACAGAGTATTATTGGAGGCACTATACCAGCTTCTGAAAAGTGACTCGGAAGATGACACAAAGAAACCTTACAAGGTTGCAAGACAAAGACTGAAAGATAAAGAAAATAGTCACCCTTCGTAAGAGAAACTAGCAACAATCCGCTCACCATTCTATATGACATCAAAGGCAGATGGAACAAGTACTTCCAGCACATTCTAAATGAAGAAAACACCACATAAGCTGTACTGCCCCAGACACAATTTATGATCAGAGAAGAGAAGCAGCCCACCATAAAAGAAGTAAGAAGAGCACTAAGGAAAATGAAGCCAGGAAAGAAGCAAGCTGAGATGAGGTCACTGCAGATATGATCAAGATATTGGGTGAGATTGGGGAGAAAAGGCTCCTGATGGTACTCATAGCAGTGTGGTGAGAAAGGCATATCCCAGATGATTGGAGAATAAAGATACCTGTGTCAGTGCATAAGAACAAAGGGGATATCCACAACTGCAGGCAGTACAGAGGTATCAAAATCATGTCACATTGCATGAAAGTTCTGGACAAGGTGACTGATAAATGGATAAGCAGAGCAGTAGAAAGTAAGGTGGGAAATGAGCAGTTTGAATTCAAATCAGGAATCAGCAAAACTGCCCCAAAGTTTGCTGTGAGATAGATAGCTGAGAAGAAGCTAGAGCTGAAGGAATAGTCCAATTGGGCATTCCTAGACATATAGAAATCATATGACAGGGTCCCAAGAAAGTTGATTTGAGCAGCCCTGCAGTGTTTTGAAGTCCCAGAAACATTGGTAGAATTAGTACAGGCTATGTACAGGGACTCAATGACTGAAGTACGAACAGTGTTTAGCCTCACAATGGGATTCACAGTGGGAGTGGATGTGCATCAGGGTTCACCTCTGAGCCTGCATCTGTTCATACTGGTGCTGGACTACATTAGCAAACAGGTCAGAGGGACAGATCAACAAAGTTGCTGTATGCAGATCATGTGGCATTACTGGTACATTCTGAGCAAGAACTTCAGCAAAGGTAGCTGAATGGAGTGCAAAACTGAAGGCACATGGAATGAAACTAAGTACAGATAAGACAGTAGTAATGGCAGCAAAATGGGGAAATGAGATTTGAGATAGAAGGGAAGATAGTGGAACAAGTCAACAGCTTCAAGTATCTGAGAGGGATGGCTGAGGAGAAGGGAAGTCTGGATGATGAGGTCAAAGCTAGATTCACAGGGGCTGTAGCCAACTGGCATATGGTGTCAGGTATAGTGTATGGCAGAAGAATGGTAAAGATGCTAAAAATTAGGGTGTACAAAACAATGGTGCAACCGATGCCAATTGTATGGTATAGAAACTTGGGCAGTAAAGGCCAAGCAGATAAGGAAGCTAGAGGTGATGGAGATGATGTGCCTGAGACAGGCATTAGGCTGCACACTGTGGGACATATAAAGAAATGAGGACAAAGGAGCAGAAGCCAAAGTAGTTCCAGTTGCAGAAAAGATAAAAGAGAACAGAGTCAGGCATATGAGCAGAAAAGCAGAAGACAATCTGATGAAGAAGATTTGGGACAGACAGGAAGAAGGACCTAGTAAACAGATGAATGGATTGTGTAAGTGAAGATTTGTGACACTCTGGTGTGAGTGTCGAAGAAGACAGGAATGTGGCAATTAATTGTGAGAGATGGTGGTACTTATCATAAAACCCAACTCCATACAGAAAATGTGAAAAAGAGGGCTGATGATGATCATGACAACGATGATGATGATCATGACAATGATGATGATGATGATGATGATCATCATCATCATCATCATGACAACGATGTTGATGATGATGATCATCATGATGGCGACGGTGATGATGATGATGATGATGATGGTCATGACGACGATGATGATGATGATGTTTGCCGTAGATCTGTATAAGTATACAATGTCCAGATTTTGGGTAACATTATGTTCAGCCTTTCTAAAAAAAGATGACTCTCTAACAAGCAAATGAACACCACTCTTTAGAATAATTAGCAGATCTCCTTTCCCTTAGTTCCTTTTTGCTAGCTTAAGTTAAACTTAACAGAATCTGTTTCAAATGTAATTTATTTTATTTTATTGTTTAAATGTTTTTTCTCCTTTATTACCTGTTGACCATGAACCCTCCCACATCTTGATCTGTTACTTAGGTAGTTAACAGTGTTTTTGTGGTTCAGTCCCAAATCCTGCCCCTTGATGGTTGATATGAGCACCCATATCACTAAACGGGCATTTATTTGCCCTCTACTTGCATGTAGATCCTCCTACACTCATGCCAAAAGGCCAACCAGCCTTAGCTTGGAATACAAACCCATACACCACAGTCCTGTGGGAGCTATTGTTGTTCAAGCTTCTACTTGCATGGGCTCAAAATGTCTGTCCAGGACCATGATTTCCCACTCTCACCAGCATGGAGGAGCCAATGTAAACTGTTCACTGCAACACTCCTTTCCTCGGCTCTTTAACATCCAAGGCACTAGTCAAATTTGGGTCATATGTGTCACAGTTAGGTCTTTAGCCCTCTCTGCTGCAGATGTGGGGTAAATTTAATTTTGTTTTGATGGAAACCAGTCTAGAAATGTTTGTTTTAACTTACCTAATGCAGCAGTTATCTCTTCAGCATTACAGGCAACATGTATCATATGTAAAAAATGTCTTTTTGAGGGTTTGATGCAAGGTATATGCAAGATGACAGCTTTTGTACAATATTTTTTAACAATAACAGGTTTTTATAAAGTTTTCAATTTATAAGTGTTATAGTTCTTTTTACAGCTACAACCAAGGAGTTAATGTTTTTCAAGTCTCAGTCTACTTCAATAATAAGTTGTTCACAGCAAGCAAAATGAATTAATTTAAAGCATTAATGTCAACCATCCCTGCCCCCCCCCAAAAAACAACTTTGTACCTTCCAAGTTGAAGATTTTTATGAAAGAGATCATGGTATATTAAAGTTGTGTTTTTTTGATGAGCAAGGTACACACCCACAATTAAAGGTACCGTAGGTATGGTATCACAACATTCTTCATCTGCACACACACACACACACACACACACACACACACACACACACACACACACACACACACACACACACACACACACTCTAACCACCACCAAGTCCACTCACCTGTCTCAGTGAAACACACTGTCGATATTTGGACTACTCAAGTTATCTGTGTAATTGACATTAACCCCACCCTTGATATTCTTGATCAAATGCATGTTTGATAAGTTGTAAGGGACCTATACGTGTATATCTATCTATCTGTCTATCTATGTGTGTGTGTGTGTGTGTGTGTGTGTGTGTGTGTGTGTGTGTGTGTGTGTGTGTATATATATATATATATATATATATATATATATATATATATATTCATTAGTGGGCCTAGCATAACTCATATTGTAATTAAGAGGTATTTTAGCCATGATGAGGTAAGACCTCATTGTCAGCTAATTTACATGCCTCTGAATTGCATTTACTGCCACAAAATGCAGATCTGCATGTCACTGTACTAAACTGCTGCTTGTGTAGGCATTGACATTTCCCCCAGCAATCACTCTTGCACAAACACACATAGATACATCACATTCACCCTACTGTCCCACCCCCATCACAATAATAGTTTATTTGCTATATTACGGCATAATTGTAGAATTCCTGATGCCTAGTGTTGCACTCTCACCCCTTATCTTATAATAGCTGAAGTGCATTGTGCCATGTATCTAGCTTTCCCTGGTGACTAGTGAGGCCTTCCACCGCTCAATCACCATAATATTGTAAATGCCATTATAGCACTGCCTGGTGGCTAGTGTGTCCCCTTACCTCTCATTCCTTGTAATGATGTTGATGCCATTATGGTGCTTAACTATACTGTTTTCCAGATGTTCACTGTCAATCCCTCTGCAATCCCCGTACTGCATTTAACACCATTTTGACACTTACAGTTAGAGTAATCCCTGTTGTTTAATTCTTCCCCCATCCTCAATCTCCATACTAATGCCAGCACCATTAAGCCATTAACATTTAGAGTAATCCCTGATGTGTACTGTTTCTCTATCCCCAATCTCCATACTGATGCCAGAGTCAATAAGGCACTTTGACTGAATGCATCCCTGGTGTCTAGCATCTTATCCCATCGTCAATCTCCCTACGACAGTTGTGGAAGGTAATTAAACACAGCCAATACCATAATATGGTAGGTTTGGCAATGTTAATTAGCGATTTATTGAATCACGCGGGCATGTAGATGCCTTCCTGAAGATGGTTCCCTGGAGAGAACACATGGCCAATTAACAAATGCCTCTCCATCATGCAGCACTGTGTTAGGGCAGGTGTTCAATAACAAAAGGATACTGTGACATATATGTATAGGTGAACATGTCAGAATACCATTCTGAATTACCCACATAGTCTTTAACATTTCTTCAGTTTTAAACTGGAGCAGAACATTGACGGCACACATGAGCAAAAAGTGCAGAACATCGAGGTGCACAATACTGAGTACATCTCACAAAAATAGAGTGGTCCTGCTCTCCACTACTGAAAGGCAACTGGTGCAGGTGCATTTGAGACTGACAATCCTTGTAGTACAAGTGTATTCACTTGTCCCATGGATTGTGTAATGTCAGAGTTAGTTTATACAATAAGCAAGGTATGTGGGGGAGAAGGGTACCCCCCTCTTGTGAAAATGATGTGATTTTCTTAGGTTTATTTTCTCTGTTGTACAACAAGAATACTGGTTTATTTTCTCTGTTGTACAACACGAATACTGTCTTTCCTGCTGTAAGACATCATTGATATTGTGAGTCGCAATTGTTAGTCATTCGCATTTGTGAGCTGTCGGCTTTCTGATCTTGCTCTTTTGAAAGTTGACATTATGGTAAATCAACTTTCTGATATAAACCCACATATATATATATATATATATATATATATATATATATATATATATATATATATATATATATATATATATATATAGGTAGCTAGATATACATGTTTGTATGGCTCTGAATGAGGTCTGGACTTTTTTGTATAAAATCAAAGACATTTCATTTAAATGTATTCATTTGCATATTCCATAACAGAATATATCTGAGAATGGAGCAAGTCAAATGACATAACAGATAATAGGCAGAATGAATATGTGAAAATGTGTAGAATGTTTAGGCCTAAAACAGTGCTTGCATTTAAGTGCTTTTGTTGCTGAAATTGATGCATATGTAGTTGAATTATCTGTAACTAAGATGAGGTAAAGTAATGTTTACACTGGTATAGGTTCATAGGTTCATAGGTTGGTACTAGGCTATTGGCCTTAAGACCTATACAAGCCTAGCCATAACAATTCCCTGGCTATTTCTTCCCACAGTATTTACTTCCCTGTCCTGTCTAGCAGGGTGACTGATGTGATCCCCGGGGTGAATTTCCAATCTTCCATCCAATCATCAAGGTTCCTTTTGAAGAGGGCCATAGAGGCGCTCTACTTGACATGTATGGGCAGTCTATTCCAGAGTCTGGGGAGTCTCTGGGTCAGGAACCTATCCCTCCAGCATGTTTTGTTCATTGTGATGACAAGGTTTAGATCCCTGGAGCATGTGTCTCTGAGGGATTGGGATTTTTAAGTGTAGCATGTGCAACAGCTCTGGGTTTGACATGGTCTTTTATGTTAAGCAAAGATCACCTCTGAGTAGACGATATGCGACAGAGTATAGGTGGAGTTTTTTTAGATGGTCAGCATAGGGCATCTGCTTTAGGCCTGTGGTTCTTTTAGTGAGGTATTTCTGCGACCTTTCCAATTGTTGCAGATATCTTGAGTGGTAACGTACCAAACGGGGCATTGTATTCTATAATGGGTCTAATGAGGGATGAGTACAATGGGACAATGACCTCCTTTTTTCTGGATGAAAAGCTCTTAGTGATGAGGTGTGCTAAATAGAAGGATTTCCTGACTGTTGTGGCAATGTGATTATTGAAGGTGAGACCACTATCCACCTGTGTCCCTAAGTCTCTTATCACATTTTCAGTGTTGAGTGTACTGCCACCTATGTGGTAATTCATGGGTACATGTTTTTCCCAAAGGGGGTAACTATACATTTCTTGCCATTGAGCTTGAGCTCATGGCTCTGGCACCAAGCATCTGTTACTGTAAGGTCTTTTGGTAGAATGTCCACATCATTTGGGGATTTAATAATGGCTCCCAGTTTGCAGTCATCTGCAAACTCTGTTAGCAAGAATCCCTTAGTGTTGGCCTGTACTTCAGAAGTAGATGCCAAACAAGAGCGGTCCCAGGACTGAACCCTGAGGTACTCCACTTGCCACTTGTCTGGAGCTGGATTTTTAGTTGGCTGCTTTTACATTGTGGGTTCTGTCAGTAAACCAGTTGGCAACCCATCAAGTGATGTAGGGATTAATGCCCAGCTTAGTAAGTTTATCTATGATTCAAGAGTGGGGGATAGTGTCAGTGGTGGCTGGTGACTTCAAATTAAAGGGGGGCTGCAGGAGACAGCTGAATGGGTGGGGCAATGGGAGGGGGTGTGGTCAACTAGAAAGGGGTGGGGCTATGCTCAAAACCACAACAACTGGAACTTTAATTAAATATGCTGCCCTTGGTGCCAAACCATCATTACGAGAGTCCAATAAAAACAAAATGAAGTGTAGAAGAAAAAAAAAAATATTTCAATGCATTGGCTACATGACAGCTTACTTAATATCTAGATGGAAACACAAAGGTTGTGAGACATGAAAAAAATAAATTACTTTTAAAATACATGACTGGAATCCCAATCAAAATCAAGTATAAAAAAACAAGCAGCACTAAACTCAAACCACTTCTCCTTGCACTGCAGTTCTAATTATAATTTATATTCAGCTTTATAAAATTACCAAATAACATGCTGAAAGTAGTAATCTGTGATACCCCCACTTGTAAAAATGTTTCTTATCCAAAAAAGACCTGCTGCCTGACAACTATCTACTTGTTTCATGGGGAAGACATGATCAAAGTAAAAAATGAACAGCAAACAAGAAACAAGCTCAAGATAAATTGCTTAAAGGATTCCTGCACAAGTTATGGACCACACATGATAGATTGGAATTCTGTTTAGTTTATGGGTAAGCCTGCAAAGATGACTGCAAGTCTCCAACAAAAGATGACTGCAAGTATCCAATAAATGTAATGAGCTTCTGAAAATACTGTAATCCTGTCCTTTTATTACAAATACTGTCATATGCATTTCAATACCTAAGGCTTATATGTTATCTAGTTATGTAAATATTCTCTGTATGGCAACAACAAAAAAAGTTTTCAGTCTTGGTAATTCTTTAACAGTATGCTTATTAAAGCTTACTTACATCTTACAATCTCCGACAAGCTTACCTAATGGTCATTAAAGCATTGCTACTTAAACACAGAGCAACAGGGCACTGCAACAGCATGCATTTTCTGAATAACAAGAAGCATAAATCAACAGTATAAAATATGACAGAAAACCAGAACATTATGCAAAATCAAGGACAGATGAAAAGCCACTGCTGTACTTGTGTCTACCTTGGATGGGGGAACACTCTGCACACTTACACTGCATACTTGCTCCTTGCCTTGCTTGGACACATCAAGAGTCACTACATGGGTGAGTGGGGTGCAACAACTATGTCACAATTTGAAATGTCTCTGGCTGACTGTGATGGCTCTGGCACTCATATCGCTCAACCTCAGAGCATGAAATCTGGACAAAGCCATGCATAAAAGTGAGACACAGGCCCAGAAATAATTTCTCTTATAAGCTTAGAAAGATAATAGAATAGTAGTAGGTCTTGCCTTAGTATGAATTTTCCGAAGGGTATGAAATCTGAAACTCAGATGTCTGCCATTATTTTCCAACTTCGGTCTTTAATGATTTGCCACTAATTTGCCAGAAAACTACAATTTTATGAAAAACGGACCAAAAATGTGATGCAAAAATATAAAATTGCCACAAAATACAGCTGGGAACCTGTCAAAGAAGGGACACCTTTTCAATATTAACACTGTTAACTTGAGCAGCTGACAAAATTAGAGAATGTACATGCATTTCTGAAATAAAAGTAATCTATAACTCTGATCATTACAGTTATTTATAATTGTAAACCCTCCATGTTTTCTTCCAAAATTGCTATTTTGCAGAGGGGTTATTAGGGGAAGAGCAGCATTTTGAGCCAAAATGGGGACAGTTAAGAGGTTTGGATATTCCTAATTCTATAAAGCGATTTATTTGCATGCACCTCTCAACCTCTTAATGCAGGAAATCTGGACAAGGCCAAATATATTGGGGGAACATACAAACATTACTAAAAATTGCTCTTGTATAAACTTAAGACAATTGATATAATAACAGGTCTTGCTTTAGCATGCATTTTTCTGAAGGTTATGGTGTCTGAAACTTAATGTCTGTCATTATTTAATGACTTCATTCCTAAATGATTTGCCAGAAAACCACAAATTTTATGAGGAACAAACCAAAAATAAGAAGTAAAAATCTATTCATTCCACAAAAATCTGGACAGTTGAGAGGGATAGCTCAGCCGGGGCTGTCTTGAGTTTGCTGCCCTTCCCCCTCACAAAATTATGGTCGAATGGAGCCTTCCCCCTGCAGTCATTCCAATGCCCCATTCCTTGGTTATTTCACCCCATTTACCATAAACACTGTAATGTGCATACTGCTTTACTTCTGCAAGGATTTGGATTTCATTTGAAAGTTATATTTTGCATTTTACAGCAAAAACACTAATAAATATCTACAAAAAACAGCAGGAGGACCCAGAAATGACAGCAAGGCTTGTAGATGAACCCATCTTTAATTCACAAAAAATAAGGACATAAGTGTTTTCGTAGTATCACTACTTCATCAGATGTAAATCACAATAATAGAACCCCTCCTTAAATACCATTGAAATAAGTCACATGTATCACATCATTTGTAAATTAAAGAGACAAGCACTATAAGTAACAACACTTATAAAAACATGAAAAACTATGAAAACATTATTTCATACCATAATTAATACATCAATATCTAAAATAATTCATTAAAGCAATAACAATCACAGAAGAACACAAAAAAACATGTGCAAATAGCACTTTAAAGCACCAATACATAACATACTACCTAAAACAATTAATTTCCTCTTAAGGGCTCTAGCCTTGAGTTTAGGTCTAAGTGGAACTCTGTCATTCAGGCCATGCCCAAAATACCCCCTCATCCTAATTATCCATTTTGACTCCAACTGCTCGGTTTGATTCCTAATATCTCCCTTTCTATTACTTTCTATAACTTGTCCAATTACTAAAAATTTAAAATAATGCGTTATATCAGTCTCACATACATGTTTAGAGAGAGCACTCACTGTATCATTCTTACTTATGTGATAGTAGTGTTCCCTAATTCTGTCCTTTAATGCTCTATCCGTCTTACCAATGTAGAATTTTTTACATGTGATACAGTGTGCCAGATAGACAACATGGAAAGTATTGCATGAGGCTTGAACACTGAACCTATAAATTCTACCCTGATCAGGGTGACTAAACACCCCACTACTATCTATATATGTACAAGCTTGGCAATGTCCACACACTGAGGTACACCCCCATATACAGTAAACTGTTTCTGTTTGGGGTAGCGTAACCGTCTCTTAAGAGAACACATATTTTTATAAACAAATGATGGTCTTACATCAACTATGTCAGTGATATCACTATCTATAGTCAAAACTCTCCAATGTTTCTCTATAACTTCCTTGTAAAGTCTGACATCTCTGGAGTAGGACAGACAGACTTTCAGTCCACTGTAGGTACCCAGTTCTTTTCCAGTTTTCTTCTCATACTTCTCTCCAAAAT
Organism: Protopterus annectens; assembly: GCF_019279795.1. Taxonomy (NCBI): domain Eukaryota; kingdom Metazoa; phylum Chordata; order Ceratodontiformes; family Protopteridae; genus Protopterus; species Protopterus annectens. The sequence continues at coordinate 1,236,214,501 of NC_056737.1, read as the reverse complement.
AAGGCCAGGCTCTAGTATCTCTTAACCTAACTACCTGTTCAATGTTTTCATTGATCTCATGATGTTTGTATCCCCTTGATACTAATGCATCTTTCAGTAGCTCAGTCTGTATGCTAAAGTCAGATTCTCTCACACTTACTCTAGGCCTTATTTTGGAGAGAAGTATGAGAAGAAAACTGGAAAAGAATTGGGTATGAACAGTGGACTGAAAGTCTGTCCTACTCCAGAGATGTCAGACTTTACAAGGAAGTTATAGAGAAACGTTGGAAAGTTTTGACTATAGATAGTGATATCACTGTCATAGTTGATGTAAGACCATCATTTGTTTATAAAAATAAGTGTTCTCTTAAGAGATGGTTACGCTACCCCAAACAGAAACAGTTTAGTGTACATGGGGGGGGGGTGTACCTCAGCATGTGGACATTGCCAGGCTTGTAAATATATAGATAGTAGTGGGGTGTTCAGTCACCCCGATCAGGGTAGAATTTATAGGTTCAGTGTTCAAGCCTCATGCAATACTTTCCATGTTGTCTATTTGGCACACTGTATCACATGTAAAAAATTCTACATTGGTAAGACGGATAGAGCATTAAAGGACAGAATTAGGGAACACTACTACCACATAAGTAAGAATGATACAGAGAGTGCTCTCTCTAAACATGTATCTGAGACTGATATAACACATTATTTTAAATTTTTAGTAATTGGACAAGTTATAGAAAGTAATAGAAAGGGAGATATTAGGAATCAAACCGAGCAGTTGGAGTCAAAATGGATAATTAGGATGATGGGAGATTTTGGGCATGGTCTGAATGACAGAGTTCCACTTAGACCTAAACTCAAGGCTAGAGCACTTAAGAGAAAATTAATTGTTTTAGGTAGTATGTTATGTATTAGTGCTTTAAAGTGCTATTTGCACATGTTTTTATGTGTGCTTCTGTGAATTTTATTAGTTTAATGAAGTATTTTAGATATTGATGTATTAATTATGGTATGAAATAATGTTTTTAATAGTTTTTCATGTTTTTATAAGTGTTGTTGCTTATAGTGCTTGTCTCTAATTTACAAATGATGTGATACATGTGACTTATTTCAATGGTATTTAAGGAGGGGTTCTGTTATTGTGATTTACATCTGATGAAGTAGTTATACTACAAAAGTGCTTATGTCCTTACTTTTTTGTGAATTAAAGACATCATCTACGAGCCTTGCTGTAGTTTCTGGGTCCACCTGCTGTTTTTTGTATGTGTTGAACATTTGTTTGGAAGGACCTTGGTGCTCATTGTGGTTGGTGGTCGTTTTTATTTGTTTGTTACTAATAAATATCTGCTAAACAAAGCAATCCAGTCTCACAATGAAGATAGACTTGGCATTAAAACTTCTCTGCCCTTGAAACTGACATTTATTGAAACAGCATCGAAACCCACATTCGAAGAAAATACATTTTGCCAGTGGCAGATAAAGATTAACTTTGGGCTGTTTTCAAATCATAAGCCCCTTGCACATGAAACATACATGTGCTCTTTGATACACCTTCCTGATTGTATTATAGTCCTTGTACAATATAGTGCAGTTAGAGGGCATTTTAAATTTATTGTTTTGAACATTTTTCCAGTAAACAATGAAACAAAATGCATGAATCAATAATGACAAAACTGCCCAATTCAGAACATTTCCATCATAAAAGTCTACTCATACTTCTACAGTCCACCAGTATCAGTAAATATGCACAATCTCGGAAGTAGTAAAAGTTATCTAAATAATTCCACATTAAAAGAAATCTGTAACTAATGAAGAGGTTACTGCTAGCAAACAACTTTACATGTCATTGTTTCATCTACAAATAAAGTGTCTGTTTCCCTTGAGGAATAAATTGCCTATGTTGCATTAAAAAATGATAAGCTAGTAATATTGCAATAGGGAATGGATCGCAAACTGATAACAGGTTCATAGTTACAAGTTATCTTCGCCAAAAAAGGACTGCAGCATCCACCCCCCTTTACAGTATCAGCAATGCATCTCTGGACTGTGGGAGTAGAACCCACTACCTTCTACATTAAACACAAGTATACTACCTGTTGTGCTATTAGCAATACAAACATATGCAGCATAAGTGGCACTAATCTTTTGTTCCCCTGCAGCTCTCAGCTCCTTGTAAAATCTACTCGACACTCAGCTGTATCTCTGAACTTTGCAACACAAGAAATCTGGAAAAAGCCAACATTTATTGGGGGGGGGCAAAAGCCCAAAAATCAGGGACACATTTTAAACATTGCTTGTATAATGTTGGAAAGTTGCTAGAATAAAATAACATCTTACCACCAAACATATCACTGTCAAGTCTTGAACGCAGGGTGCTGTACAAAGCAGTCACAGCAACATACCACTATGCCAAATCAGTTGCTTTGTGCAAAAGAGGAAGACTGAAACTTAAATGGCTACCATTTAGTGAATTTAGTTCTCACAATAGCTCTCAACCTCTTAGCAAAACATACCTGGACAAAGCCAGTAATACAGTCCCCAAACATATTCAGTGAATTCAGTTCTCACCATAGCTCTCAACCTTAGCACAACAAACCTGGACAAAGCTAATAATGGGGGAATACAGTCCAAAAATAGGGACAAATTTCAAATATCCATCTTATAAACTTAGAAAATTGCTAGAATAAAATGTTTTGTGCTGACCTGTACTTTCTGAAGAATATGAAGTCTGAAATTCAAATGCCTGTCATTTTTATTTATTTAACATTTGTTAACCAAGAAAGTCCGACTTGGAACAAAAGCCAATTTTCAGCACAGGCCCTGAGAGAAACACTCCATACACATGTCTTTGTAAGATGAGAATACATGCAGACTCCACACAGAAGGCATGGGCACCCCCAGCCAAGAATCAAACCAAAGAAGCTCTAGTTGTCAGGCAACAATGCTACCACTGCACCACTGACTGTGTAAGGGAAGCAAGCATACAGAAACCACAGATTTTATAAGAAACAAAACAGAACAAATATGAGGCAAAAACTGTACAAAGATGGGAGGACCTGCAGACTCCACAAAGAAAGCACCTCAGCCAAGAATCAAATCAGATAGGCCGACAGCAAACCAAACACATAAACACACAAAAACATACTTGGAGGCTCTAAATAAAAATCTGCCTAAACAGCAGAGACCTCCAAAGCAGACACCCAAGCAACTGCTACCCCAAAACAAAACACGTGCAACACATAGCTCACAAAGCCAGTGTGCCGAACAGTCACAGCCCTTAAGGCTAAACAACACACCTGATACACTTGTAATAGGTGACTCTATCGTCAGGCACACTGACGTCCCGCTCACCAGGCTGAACAAGGAGAAGGCCACTGTGAGCTGCCTGTCGGGCGCTAGGATCCGCCACATAACACAAGCACTCAGATCACTCCAAGGCAAGTACAAATATGACTCAGTCATTGTCCATGCTGGTGTGAATGACCTGAGATGTACCTCCCTGGACTACATGAAAAGAGAAATAGAGGAGCACTCTGAGCATGTAGCCCAGGCCGGTAGCATCTTACCCTCACCAAGAATAATGCCACAATATGAAGACAAGATGATCAATTTCAACAATTGGCTTAAGTATTGGTGTCATTCAAAGGGGATCCAATGCCTGTCAGCCTGGGATGACATGCTCGACAAGCCACGATGCTTCACTAGGGATGGCTTGCACCTGTCATCCCTGGGCTTTCGGATATTGGCAAAGGCTCTTCCTACCCCCATAGTGCCTTTTTTAGGCAAGACTCAAAAGACAAACCCACCTCCATAGGTATCACAAGGGATAAGAAACTAAGAGTAATGCTACTCAATGCCAGAAGTCTAAACCTCAAAATGCACGCACTCAAAACTCTCCTTAGCATGGAGAACATTGATATCTGTGCAGTAACATAAACATGGTTCAAGGCTCCCGAGAGCACCCCAGCACTACTAGGTTATACCTCATACCATGCTTTTCGGCCCCAAAACTTGGACCAAACCACAAAAGGAGGGGGAGTATCAATATTCATCAAAGATACCCACACCTCCAGGTTGGTGGCACAGCATGAAGCATCAGAGACTATCCATGGGCAACTAACAGTGGGTAAAACTGCCTTTCAGTTTATAGCCTGCTACAGACCACCCTCCCAAACCCTGGAACCCCACTCGGCCTTCCTGAGAGCACTGGAAAATATGAAGGTCTCTCCAAATACCATTATATTGGGCGACTTCAACTAACCAAACATAGTCTGGGAGCATTACTCTAGCTCCAACACCCTAGCCCAAAGGTTCCTAGAATTTATAAACTCAAATGCTATGGAACAACTTGTTACCACTCCCACAAGAGGGGAAAACATACTGGGCCTGATCATCACCAACATGGGGACTCTATGCTCCAGACCAGAAGTGTATCCCTCACTGGTAAGATCAGACCATAAACTAATCTCACTGGATATTCACATCCCGACCCCACCCCCTTCCCAGAAAACCACAGTGAAAAACTTCTCTAAAGCAAATTTCACACTCCTCAAAACTGAGGGAATCCTTCAAAGCCCCCGGGCCTGTGGAAAATGCAGCCCAGATTGCAGAATCCTTTATAAACGCATTCTAACACCTTCAGGAATGCATGGATCATGCAATCCCAAATAAAACCAAGACCGAATCCTCCGAAGGCAGACGTCCTGTCTGGTGGACCTCAGCCATAAACAAACTATACAATAGAAGGAGGAAGCTACTACATGATAGAGCAAAATCCCAAAAGGGAAGGCATCTCTGATCAGTATTAGCAAAAACTACGGGCACTCATAAAATCGTTTAAGGCCAGCTTCAGAGAAAAATTGCACAGGACACTAAGGATAATCACAAGGCTTTCTTTAGTTATGTTAGGAACCTGGGTGGGAATTCCCAGATATGCTCAGAATTAGTCCAAAATGACAAAAGATACACCAAACCCACAGACATTGCCAACATCCTAGCTGACAGGTTCAGTGCAAACTCCCCACCAAAGGGCAAATATCTATCCCAGCAGAGTGCTGCCCCACTGACATCTCAGATGCTCAGGTAAGAGCTGCCTTCTCCAAAGCGAAAAACACAGCATCAATGGGACCAGACAGTGTCCTGGGCTGCGTCCTACATGAACTCCAAGAAGAGCTAAAACCAAACATAAACCTACTGTTCAATCTCAGCCTTACTACAGGATATGTACCCAAAGAGTGGCGTACAGCAACAGTGGTCCCTCTCCACAAAGGTGGTGCCTCAATGGATCCTGGAAACTATCGCCCATAAGCCTGACTAGCTTGGTCTGCAAAGCTATGGAAAGGATCATCATGGACCTCATAAATAAAGATATTGGGGACCTACAGACACTGGATCCTACTCAATTCGGCTTTGTTAAGGGCAGATCCTGCCTCTTAAACCTGGTCAATTTCTTTGAAACAGTCACCAAGGCCATTGACGAGGGGAAGGTGGTCCACACAGCCTACCTGGACCTCACAAAAGCCTTTGATACAATACCCCACTTGGGCATTATAGATAAGCTCACCAGCTTTAATATAAACCCCTATGTCACTAGATGGGTTGCAAACTGGCTCAAGGACAGAACCCAAATGGTTAGAATTGCTGGAGCCATGTCAGACTCCAAACCAATTACAAGTGGCATCCCACAAGGCTCAGTCCTGGGACCTCTCTTGTTCGGTATATATTTTTCGGAGGTACAGGCCACCACAGAAGGACTGTGGCTGACCAAGTTCGCAGATGACTGCAAACTGGGCGCCATAATCCACTCTCCAGCCAACACAAGCATCCTCCAAAAGGGCCTCATAGAAACAGACAACTGGTGCCAGAGCCATGGCCTCAAGCTAAATGCCAAAAAGTGTATAGTCATCCCCTTTGGCAAAAACAAAGTGCCCACAAATTACCACACAGGTGGTAATCCATTAAGTACAGAAGAAGTAATTAGAGACCTGGGGACCCAAGTTGATAGCAATCTCTCATTTGACAACCACGTGGCCAAAGTGATTAGAAAAACATTTTATATAGCCCACCTAATCATGAAGGGATTCACATCTAGATCAGGGAGGTCATCGTGCCTCTTTACTCATCCCTCATCAAGCCCATAATTGAGTACAATGCCCCTTTTGGGATGTACCTTACCAGACACCTGCAGCAACTGGAAAGACCCCAAAAGTACCTCACCAAGAGGATCAAAGGGCTCAAACAGATGCTGCCTGGTTAAAGAAACTCCAGCTCTACTCAGTGGCATACCGCCTGCTCAGAGGTGATCTGTGCCTGATGTATAAAGCCATGTCAAACCCGGAATTAATAGACATGCTGCACATCAGAAAATCCAAATCCCATCGAGCTATGCGCTTGAGAGACTTGAACCTCAGCACTGAAATAAATAGGACATGCTGGAGGGATAGATTCATAACCCAGAGGCTCCCTTCACTCTGGAATAAAATCCCAGTCCAGGTTAGGCAGAGTCCCTCATTGACTCTCTTCGAGAGGAATCTTGATGAGTGGATGGGAGATCATAGGTTTACCTCGGGTATCACTTCTGTGTCACTGTTAGATAGAGGCACAGTATACTAACCTCGAAAAAGGGCATAAGAAAATTAATTTAAAATGGGTGGCGAAAGCCAAACACACTCTGGCCAGGCTTATAAATGCCCTAGGGCAGATAATCTAGTATGAACATATGAACCTATGAACCTATGAACTGTCAGGCAACAATGCCACCCCTGTACCACTGACTGACTGTGTAGCACAAATGCAGAAACCACACAGAAACTACAGATTTTATGAGGAACAGAACAGAACAAATATGAGGCAAAAATCTGTATAAAGATGGGAGGACATGCAGACTCCACACAGAAAGCACCCCAGCCAAGAATTAAACCAGACAGGCTGTAACTGTCAGCCAACAATGCTATCACTGCACCACTGACTGACTGTGCAACAAAAATGCAGAAACCACACAGAAACCACACAGAAACTAAAGATTTTATGAGGAACAGAACAGAACAAATATGAGCAAAAATCTGCAAGCTTTTTTTTACAAATGGTGGTGGATAGGGAATTCAGGCCCTTGCCACTTCCATCCAATGTACAGGGTTCAAGCCTGATTCTCTACTCCCCATCGTGGGCTCTCACTATCCACCAGTGTACACACACACACTCCCCCAAATAAATTTATGCCATAATGAAGATAGTCCCGTGCTGTGAGAGCTCAAATGTTAATTGTAGCCTGCAGCTGATGCAGTCTGGACTGCCCCTGTTCTGTGTGGTTGTCACTGCACAGACTGCTGGGCAGGGATGCCTTTTCCCCCATCTGGACTGCTAACAAAGCAGTTGGAGTGTTCTAGTGTACTGCAGGGCAGGGATGCCTCCCCATGTTTCAGTGTGCATGTGTGGGAAAAGTATGTGAGTGTTTCAGACAGTGTGCATGTGTGGAGCAGAAGCTGGGACTTGTGGGTGATTTTTTAACATGTTTTTTTTTTGTTTATTTCTTTTTTGTTTTTCTTTTACTTTTTTATTTTCTAGGTGAAAGGGCTGCAGTCCTGCAGTCCTATAGCATGAGCCGCCTCTGGATAGTGTCAAAGGCCTTGGTGAGGTCCAGATAGGCTGTGTGGACCACCTTACCCTTGTCCACACCTCTGGAGACTGATTCAAAGAAGTCAATCAGGATCAGGAGACAAGATTGGCCCTTCACAAACCCAAACTGTGTGGGGTCCAGTGTTTGAAGGTTGCCAATGTTTTTGTTTATAAGTTCCATGATAATATGTTCCATGGCCTTACAGATCAGGCTCGTCAGACTGATGGGGCAGTAGTTTCCGGGATCCAAGGTGGAGCCCCCCCCTTGTGGAGTGGGATAACTGTAGCTGTGCATCACTCAGTGGGCACGGAGCCTTAGGTGAGGCCATGATTAAACATGACACATAGGTGTAGGTGCCAGTTCATTTTGTAGTTCATGTACTACACAGCCTGGGATGTTGTCTGGTCCCATGGATGCTGTATTCTTAGCTTTGGGGAGTGCGTTTTTTACCTGTGTGGCCGTTATTATCTGAATTTGGCAATCGTTCGGTATTGAGATGGGCCCTTTAGGGGGTGAGAGGGGGGTGAAGTTTGCACTGAATCGATCTGCCAGGATATTGGTAATATCCTTGGGATCAGTATATTTAATGTCATTCTGTTGTAGCTCAGAGCAGATCTGAGCATTGCCATTTAGATTCTTGATATAGCTATAGAATGCCTTGTGGTTGTCTTTGGAATCTTTGGCAATTTTATTTTCGTAAGTAGCTTTGGAGGATTGTTTGAGGGATCTCAGCTTCTTACTGAGGCTGGTAAGGGAGTTTTTTTGCATCCTGGGATTTTCCTCTTTTCTGCAACAGTTTATTTCTTTTGTTGTAAAGTTTGTTTATGGCAAGGGACCACCAGATTGGCTTCCTTTTTTTGGAGGAGAGCATCTTGGTTCTATTGGGGATGGTACGATTCATGTATGAGTGGATGTTCTCATACAGTGTCTTCATTAGTCAAACTTTCAGTTCCCATCTGCATTGGTGTCATGAAGTTTGTCACTTCTGGCTTGAGTAGCATGAAGTTGGCTTTGTAGAAGTTTTTTACAGAGGTTTCCTTACTGGGGGGGTGGGGGTGTGATGTGGATGTCAAGGGTGATTAGCTTATGGTCAGACCTGACCAGTGAGGTAGTGACCATTGGTGTAGAGCATCGATTTCCCATGGTAATGACCAGGTCTAGGATATTGGAGCCCCTGGTGGGAGTAAGGATTACTTGATGCAGGGCGTTAGAATTTATGAATTCCAAGAACCGTTGGGCAAAGGTGTTGGTAAACAAGTAGCTTTCCCAGTTAATGGCAGGGTAGTTGAAATCACCCAGTAATTAGGGCATTTGGTTGTATCTTAATATTTTCCAGTATGTTTAGAAAGGTGCAGTGAGAATGTGGGGTATGGTGGGGGAATGGGGGTATGATTTTATGTTATTTATAAGCCAAGGTTAAATCATATTAGTAGGGGTTTAGAGTGCATGAATGGAAAGTTACAGGGCTGAATATAGTCGAGGCTGAGTTTATGAAACATAATAATACTCATTTAACTAGGTAGGCCCATTGAACATAGAGTCCTTTTTCAATAGAACCCAGGACCAATATCTGGTTAAATAACCTGTTCATATTCACACAGTGGGCAACCACGGATAAACATTTTACAACCAAGATATAAAGTATGCAACATATAAAAATTTTATAGTGTTTAATATAAAATGGTACATAAACATATTAACACGAAAAGGTCAATGAAATCAATGAAAAGGTCCTTGCATAACTCAATTCCTAGATATTTTAAGGTAGATTATTGTTTCCCTATAATATGATTTCCCTTCATCTGCAATTCTTTTTGTATTTAAAAATAAAAATTTTGATTTTGATTTATTGAAATGGAATCCTAAAGTCCTGTAAAATGTGTCAATTAAAACATCTAATTATTCTAATGTCTCTTTTGTATTGGATAATGTTAATAATATGTCATCAGCAAAGAGCATTCCTTTAGAACAGTATTGTTCATAAACATCTACTCCTTTGATTTTTGTATTGTTACGTATTGAGTCTGCCAATATTTCAATAGCCAAAGCAAATAGAATCAGTGACATGGGACATCCTTGTTTAGTACCCTTTGTTATATGTACAGATTCAGAGGTGAAAGGCCCTAGCTTAACACACTAAATTATTTGTATATATATTCTATAGTAGATGAACAAAGGAAGGAGGAAATTCAATAACACCAGAATTTTAAATAAATAGTCCCAATTTAGGGAATCAAAAGTTTTTTCTATATCTAAGCCAAGTATGAGTGTTTCTTTATTTTCTTTATTAACATAATCTATAAGAGAAATTATCCTTTTAATATTGTCATGTGTGTCTATGATATATAAACCCAGTTTGAGCATTATTTATTTCCATATAGGAAGCTCTCAACGAAGGAAATTAATCCACCCCTAAACAATATGGAAGTGTATCAGCAATAGGGTAACCTTATTGGCTTTGATAATCTTTGAATAGGATGGGCAAACATGAACATTGATTGGATGAAATGCAAATATATGGACTTTCATTGGTTAATTACTCGTCATTTTTTATTTAAGCAGAATTGGTGTACCATGTCTCTTAACGATCTGATGAAGATTATTTGAAAGTGCTTATCGTTTGTGAAAGAAAAGGGACTTTTATTGTTTTTAACCTTGAAGAAATTAAAATTCACTTTTAAACGGAATACCAGTTTACTTTCTGTGGACAGCGTTACCTAGGTTTAGCCTTCATATCTACAAACACAATGTTTGTATCACCAGCCTAGTTTGTTTGTCTGCCATTGGTTTTTGCTGTTTTCTCTTTTTTTGGCAGTACAATCTCAGCAGTGGGAAGGTATCTTTTACTTTTCTCATTTATATTTTACACTTCACCACTGCACATGGCTAATGAAGTGAATGTTGTTAGAAACAAAGGAAACTTTGCCAATATTGACTTTATTTGTGGCAAAAATGCTGACAATGTTGAAACTAATATGAATCCATTATTGAACTTGCATTTTGACTTGAATGATATGAATATGACCAAAGAAAGTTGTGATGCAGTGGATAATTCCAATTTTGATGCAATCCTGACTGATGTTGAGACTGTAGCATTCAAGTTAAAGAGATTGACTTGGCAACGCTTTCACCTTGAAGCATGCTTACATCACCAAGTTATACCTAGGGGCATGCCCAGTTATGGCAACCAACATCCTGAACTATTAGCAAGGTGGCAAGCTATTACTCTTGAAATGAGTTTTCGCTACATTAAACTTATAATAGAGTAGTTTAAACCAGAAGAAGATAAAATTGCCCAACAGATAAAAGAAAAGCAACAGGAATTAGAAAAAGTGAATTTAACTCCTCATCAAATTAACAAGTTAGAGACATTGCAGTTCAATTTAAATATTTATGAATCCAAATTGAAGGATCAGAAAATAAAGAAATTAAATAGAGATGTACCAGATTTCAAACAGGGTTGCATCTTTGAATGGCCAAGGGAAGAATTTAGGACTGGAACACGAGCTCCACAACCTAGCCACAAGCGTATAAATGCCATTGAACAAAATGAAATTCCTTCAACCTCACTGCAAGTTGGAGAAGATAACCAATCAACAGTGACAATATCCAATGAGAAACCCAGTAGTTCACCTAGCATCAACTTAGATAATACTTCTGATGCCAACTTGACTGGAGCTATACCCAAGAAAGGTGGAACACATCTTCATGTACCTACTACACTACCAGTTTTTCTGAAACAAACATATTACAAGAACAACAGATCACAGAGTCAAGATCAAAAAAGGAAAAAAAAACTATGTTTTAGATAATTCCTTGGTGGTAAATATCTCCAAATATACCTTTACTCCAGCGGAACAAGCAGTGTTACAAAAAGGACTGACCTTTATTCCAGCATTCAGGTCAGACCTAAATTTATTTTATTATTTTATTTTATTTTATTTTACATTTGTTAACTGGGGGTGTCTGACTGAGCCGAAAAGGCCCTTTTTCAGCAGAGGCCCGGGGAGAAAAGCTCCACAAAGAAAAATTACAGACACATTTAGTTATTCAGACATAATCAGTATACACACAAATTACAAGAGACATGTTTTTACAGTGGTATGCGGCACAAACAGTTACAGTGGAGAGATCAAAAAAGATATTAATTTTAAAAATAAAGGTAAGTAATAGATTTGTGGTGTACAGCTGAACTTTGGAATGTAGGTAGAATACATACATAGTACACAGGTACAGTACATACATTGCAGATTAGCCAGTGTTTGTGAGTAAGATTGAAAAACTATTATCAATTGCTCTAGATTTAGTATGCATATGTTATCCGCTTTCACTAGCCTGGGGAGCAATCATGGCACTGCCAACTTTGCTTGAGATGTTGCCTGATGAGGTCTTTAAAGGAGGCTTTGGATGATGTGTTTTGAATGCTAGTAGGGACAGAGTTCCATTTTTTAGCCACCGAACTACTATATAGTGCATCTCCAAAGCTATTTGGAGTTTATAAATATATAAATGAGTTTGTTATGGACTTAAAATGCTTTGGACGTAATGTAACACTAAAGAGTATATATGGAAGCAATTTAGAATAGAGAAAGATGTTAAAAAAAAAACTAGTACCTTTGTACCCGTTAGTCATCCAGCAGTAGAGCTCTTTACCAGATTATGCAGTAATGAAGTTGAGAAGTTAAGGATGAATACTCGTACCAAGCACTATAGGAATATTATCTTTGATGAAAAACAAGCTATTTATAACTTACAACGAAATGAGAACATCATCTTGAAACCAGCTGATAAAGGTGGGGCCACAGGGGTCTTAGATACCACATGGTATACTAACAGGATGGATATTATGCTTAAAGATACTAAAACATATGTAAGAGTAACATCAAGTAATCTCAATCAAGCTATGCACAGAGTGAATATCCACCCAAATGATATGCTCTTACAGATACAAATAAATTTAGAGCTGTTTCATTTTTTGGAAGTTTCCAAGCCTACCATTCCGGCCATAAATGGACTTCCTAAAATACATAAAGATCTCCACAATCCACCCCTATGTCCGATAGTTTCGGGACAGGGATGGATCACAGAAAACATGTCCTTATATGCGGAAAGGGAATTAAGAGAGATTCTATGCTTTTGCAATACAGTGCTAAGAGACACTGATGACTTCTTAAACAAGATTAGAGCAACCATGGAAGGAATCAGTGATCATCAAGATCTTTTGTTAACTACTCTCGATGTGAATAACCTTTTTACCACCATACCAAATGATGTTGGGATAGAATCAATAAAACGAGTATTGTCCACGAAGAAAACTTCAGCAGAGACTAATAAAATCTGCACATTATTGGAATTAATATTGGAAAACAACAATTTTGTCTATGGAGATATGATCTACTGACAGAAATGGGGGTTGCCATGGGCACCCCCTGTGCTAATAGTTATTCCAATCTAGTGCTTGTAGATTGGGAAATGCAACATGTTCTTCACCCTAACAATCCTTGGCAAGACAATATTTTTTATTATGGACATTTTGTGGATGATTTATTTATTTTGTGGAAAGGAGATGTAGAACAGTTTACACAATTTCACATCTATCTTGATTCCACTACATAGTTTCTAACATTTACAGCTAATCATTCTAGTGAAGCTGTCAGCTTCCTAGATGTTAATGTTATCCTCAATGAAGTAGGTACGTTGGATACAGACTTACATAGAAAAAATACTTGGAGGATTCATTACCTACTCAAGAGCAGTATGCATCCTAGGCATATTACTAAAAATATTATGCACAATGAAATTACTAGGATTCACAAAAGATGTAACCAGGAAGTTACAAGAGACAAGGAAATCAAGTTTATATGGAAAATTTTGAAAGATAGAGGTTACAATGACAATGATTTAAAGCTTACAACCACCACAGAGCGGATGAGATCAACACATGAAAATGAAAAAATGAGAGTATTGTTAACTTACAGTACAGACAGTTATCATATCCAAAGTGTGATAAGACATTTTGGCCTATCTTGACACAAGACCCACAATTATGTTGTATTATAGGTGATAGACCACAATTTGGTTTCAAGAATATGAAAAATTTAAAAAGACTTCTTTGTACTAAAAATGGTACTAGTAAGAATCATGTAATAGGTCGTAAAGGAACTTTCAAGTGTGGACATTGTACTGCCTGTCCCTTAATAGATAGCAGTAATTCTTCTGAGCACCCAAGAACAAAAAGAAGTTACACATTTAATGTAAAAGCCACGTATTCAACAATCAATGTGGTCCATCTGGCCACATGTAAATTATGTCCGTCTTATTATGTGGGGAAAAACAATCAAATGTTTAAAAGCCGTATACTAAGACATCAAAGGGACATCATGAACAGAGATTTCCACAATGCGTTGGCTTTACATATCAGTATGCATACTAATCATTCATTCTTGTTCAAAGTTATTGAAAATGTACATATCGGTCCAAGAAAGGGTGATATTGAAAATCTGATGGAATTAAGAGAAACAAAGTGGATTGTTAATCTACGAGCTGATCAACAACCTGGCTTAAACAGTGTTATTCCTTTGAAACCTATTTTGAAGACCAGGAGACCTACTATTGGTTGATATGGACGTGTGTTGGATATAGAGTGTTTGCATTGGATATAGTATCCTTCTAAGCAGAATGGTAAAAGGTACAAAATAACTAAGATCACTATAGCATTGTAACTCATACCAATGCAAGATCAACACGACATTGGGATATTAATAAAAACAAAAATAAAAAGAATTATTAATATATGGGACATCGTGACATCAATAAAAAGATTTATCAGTACATGTACTGATGAATGATCTGCATTGCTTAATACTCACCCTCTGGGAACTGATCTGAGAGATCAGCAGATTTATCACTGATTGACATCAGAATATATGTTGTTTAACAAACTTTTATAGTGAGTATAACAACTTGAATTTGAAGGCAAAGAATGAAAAATATCAGGAAGCAAGGAAACCTATTATAGGCTGATATACCAGTCGTAGGACCCTTGTACAGCTCATCGTACCTATGGAATTGGATAGTGTGCATCATAAACTCACTTAGTGAAGATAAACATGTAAACAAGATATACTGACATTGAAAACCATATGAGAATAAGGAGAACTACAAGGATAAAAGTTGAATGTTACTCATCTCGGCTTTGATTGTAAGGAGATCTGCTAATGGCTGACACGAATGTGTATCGGGCACATAGCATTTCCATCTGCTGTAGTATTGTCTATCACACCCTTGGAACTTAATAGTGTATATAACTAACATAATTACTGAAGTAATATACATAGATGCAAGATAAATGACAATGAAAATATGAAGGTGCATTGGGCATAGAGCATCTTCATTTGCTATAGCACTTTTGAAAACAGAGAACTGAGCATGAAGAATGATTGGACGTAATTCAAGATAGAACCGTATCTGATTCGATGTTATTTCTAACTTCAAATAAATTTACCCTGCTATGTGACATTAAATAATTTCCGCAACCAAATGTATTAAGAATCACCAAAAAAAAAGTTATTCCATTGGATAAACATTTGATTAGGGAAATGTTTATACTTTGAGTTCAAGATAGAGAAACGGGAAACCGATTAGCATTTAGTATAACAGGATATCGGTTCTAGGACACTCGTTTTGAACATATTAAACATCAGATTATATCAAATGAGAATGCAAAATATCAGATATAATAAGATTATCTGTGGATTGTACCTGCATGGGCATAAGTAAGGCTAATATTATGAACTATATAATTGTAAATGTACGAGCTGAAAGGCATTCAAACTTGGTTAGTGCTACTTCCTTAAAGCTGCCTACACAGCAATAAGCAGTTCAGTATTGGCTGAAGCACGAGTATCATAGTTTAAGGATCTTGATATAGGCTGTAGCAACCTTGGAGAGTGATTGGACATTAGAGTTAAGTACATGTGAGATTAGCTTCGTCATTCGCCAACCTTCCAGCTAATTTCCATATAGGAAGCCCTCAACAAAGGAAATTAATCCACCCCTAAACAATATAGAGGTGTGTCAGCAACAGGGTAACCTTACTGGCTTTGATAATCTTTGAATAGGATGGACAAGCATGAAAATTGATTGGATGAAATGCAAATATATGGACTTTCATTGGTTAATTACTCAAGTATTTTTTTATTTAAGCAGAATTGGTGTCCCATGTCTCTTAACAATCTGATGAAGATTATTTGAAAGCGCTTATTGTTTGTGAAAGAAAAGGGACTTTTATTGTTGTTTTTAACCTTGAAGAAATTACAATTCACTTTTAAATAGAATACCAGTTTACTTTCTGTGGATAGCATTACCTAGCTTTAGCCTTCATATCTACAAACACAATGTTTGTATCACCAGCCTAGTTTGTTTGTCTGCCATTGGTTTTTGCTGTTTTCTCTTTCTTTGGCAGTACAACCTCAGCAGTGGGAAAGTATCTTTTATTTTTCTTATTTATTGTTTTGGATAGTGGTATTTTCATTCTGTTAGTTAATATTGTCTTAAATATCTTATAATCATTATTTAATAATGAAATAGGTCTATATGAGGTACAGAAGTTTGGGGATTTGTTTTCCGTTAGGATTGGTGTGATTAAGGAATACCTCCAAGAGGGTGGTATTAAAGCTTGGACCGGATTCATGAAGGCTTGCACAGAATCTGAGTAGAGTAAGACTCCATGCAGCCAACATGTCCGCCGAGCGATCCAGGAACAGCCGGTAGGGGCGTGCAAAAGAGCTCCTTAAATGAGTCCTACATGGACAGGGCTTGGATATGCAAATTACCTCAATTGCAGGTGAAAGCTATGCAAATGAGGTAAATTTGCTTCCAGGAAACCCGAACCTGTCCGAGTAGGAGTAGTGTTATTTGCAGAAATGTACTCAGTTGACAACTGAGTATGGTTCTGCAAATAGCAAAACAGAGCTGTGACAGCTCCAAAAAAAGGATGCATTTACATGAGGAAGCATGCCAATGGCCAAAAATACAGCCATTGGCAACGTTAAGTGATGCAAAATAAAAAAAAAACTTTTTTTTTATCCCAATCTCTAGGGTTTAAGCATAGAGCAGCACCGCGCAAACGCACTGCGCTTTAAAAAACAGAAAATCAATAATAAAGATCCAGAAATGTGGATTTTAATGCTAATATGAATTTACAATGCAAGTGAATGGCAGGCTGAAGACAATATGGCCAACGAGTAGAGGTTGCTAAGGGGGGAAGCTCAGTCTAAGATATGTAACCAAGCATTAGTAGGCAATCCAATGCAAATGAGGGTTAGGATAGTGAATCGCAAGTTTACATAGCAAATGAGCATGGTAAGTGGAGTGTAGGAGTAGGATAAGGGGAGTAACAGAGTAGAAGATAAGTGACATCACGAGGGGGGGTATGTATGAAAGAAAGTAAGCTCATTGGAGCAGAGTGGCATGTGTCAGCTGTCATTTACACATCATTGAAAGAGGTGTTTCAACAGGTAGGCTAGGTAAAGTCAAGAAATTGAAGGTGTATGCCATGGATAACACCAAAGTTTCTTGCTGAGCATGTATACATGCATGTGCGCGCCTGTAAACCTGAGTAAGGCAGTGTGCCATGTGTAAGCGTGACTGCTGGAGTAAGCATGTATAAGGCTATTTAAAGAGTTGTAAGTGTGTTTAAAATGGTGTGCATGCATTTTAACAAGAATAAGCAAGTTTTAGTCTGTGTAAGTATGTGTGCGCGTGTATGAGCTGGTGTGAGTGTGTTTGCCCTTGTGTGCACAGTGCCACCCTCCCCAAGGAAACAGAAAGGAAAAAGGAAGCACAACAAATAGTAGGAAGCTACCAGGGAGTACCAGCAGAGCTAGCAGGTGAAAACACTCAGAAGCAGGCAATTACACAGGCAGTACACTAGCCCAGCCCAGCCCAGCACTTAAAACACTGCAAACAACAGTCCATCATGTTTCTCTCAAGAGACACTGCAACACTGCAGTAAGCTAATAGAAGTGAAAACTGAAAAAGGTTTACTGAGACAAAGAAATGTTAGGGGTTGCCATTGCTGTTATAAGGTGACATATGCAACATGCTGAGGGTGGTGACAATGTGAATGCTGCTGGACAACCCACAGTGAGGAGACGGAGAAGAGTGTACAGGCTCAGGGTAACCTACCAGGGGCTATATGAGCTGGAGATAGTGGAGCGCTATAGAGTGGACAGAGACCTCTTGCAGCAAATTGTTGAGCTGTGCAGGCCACACCTCACACACAGAACTAACAGAGGGGAACCCATCCCAGTGGAAACCAAGGTATGTGTTGGCCTAAGAATATTAGCAACAGGTACCTTCCAGAGACCAACTGGTGATATGATGGGGATATCACAGGCATCAGCATCCAGGATACTGCACCAGTTCCTGGATTCCATGTCAGCACATGTTGGTGGTCATGCATATTTCCCCAATTCCTGTGAGGTATTGGCCAGCAATATGCGTCTCTTCCAGCAAATAGCAGAATACCCTGAGGTAGTGGGTGCAATAGACTGCACACTCATATGCATCAAAGCACCAGCTGGTGAGCGGAGTAGGGTCTACTTCAACCGCAAGGGCTTCCCCTCCATCAACTGCCAGGTCGGGCATGATGCACAGGGCATAATACTGAATGTGTGTTCTGGCTGCCCTGGAAGCTACCATGATTTCCATATCTGGCATCTGATGCAGCTATACCAGACATCTGCCAATGGGGACATCCCACATGGTCACCTAGTGGGGGATGCTGGCTATGCACTGGAGCCGTGGCTGATGACACAACCATCTGAACAGGAACGCCATAATGAGGCACACACACAAACACAAAATGTAATTGAGCGTGTGTTTGGGCTGCTCAAGTCACGGTTCCAGTGCCTGGATACATCTGGTGGAGCCTTGCAGTACTCACCAACTACATGTACCCAAATTGTCATGGTATGTGCTATGCTACATAATATGATCCTGCGAAAACAGCTGTAGCAGGACCAGCATAGACCCGGGCCAAACAGCCCCCCACCATTGCCAAGGCCATCACAGGTAGAGCGTGACTCAGAGGAGGAACAACTTGAGCCTGCTCCAGTAGGCAGAAGGAGGCATGCCCAGTATACTTTGGTCTTGTCAAAGAGGCAACGCATAGCATATACACTGGCTCAGTAGGAACTCTGGAAATGATACCTCTCTCTGACTCACACATATTGTAAAAGGGATGCCTAAGTTGACATTACCTGCTTTCAAACATGTATAGGGAGTGTAGTATGTGCATCCGACATAGGCAGCCCTGCAGCACCATCTGAGGCATGGTTGCCATGTGGTAAGTAATATAAAGTAGTGCTAAACAGCATTTACCACCATGTAGTATATGTAAACAAAATTGCACACACCAACTAGCACAACTGTGGTCAATGTTGGGTAATATTGGGCAACATTCAGCAATGTTGGTTAATATTGAGCAATGTCGGACAAGCTTGGTCTAAGTAGGGCATAGCTGAACAAAAGCCAACATGCTCATATTTGCTCTGCTGGCCCTTAAGCAGTCTGGTCTGCTCAGTATGAAAATATATAGCAGTGATGGGCCTTGAACCCAGGATACTGTGCACTATAGTCATAGTACTGAACCACTAAATCATGACAACATTGCAGTGAACAGACTGTATGAAGAAATGTTGATAAGTCTATGCAAAGTATCTCATGGAAACCCTGCAGGCACAGCATAATCCCTGTCAAGTTATGACACAAAGGTGAGTCCTGTAGTAAGAATAGAACCTGACTTTCAACACAGACAGTATAAATGTTAATATTGGTCATGTTCACACACATCAACAAGTGTAGTGGACCTCAGACAGCAACATAATGAAAGGTCACACTGGGCATGCTCACACACTTGAATAAATGAGACAAATGTCAGGCAACAAAACAAGGAAAGCCTGAATTGGGCATGCTCACACACTTAGGCCATGTTTGAGTACAGCAGTGGGCCACACATATCTGGCAGTTGCATGTGCTAACCCAGAAACCTCTCACTATCCAGCAATCCAACCTGTGCACACAGTTATATGATAACAGACACATATATAATATAGTGGAACCCTGTCATAATCAAATATGTTCTGCAGATACCTAAGTTGTTCATAGAAACTGGGAAAGCAAAGGCGATAAAAACCTGCAAACAGTATCAGCAATAAACATTGTGCATCCCGAACATTATCATAGGTTCAGAGGTCGATACTAGGCTATCTGCCCTAGGGCATGTACAAGCCTAGCCAGAGTGTGTTTGGCTTTCGCAACCCTGTCAGATTACTACACTGTGCCTGTGAATAGTAGGTCACACAAGATAGCCCATTTACGTTTAGTCTAGTGTGCCTCTGTCTAGCAGGGACCCAGAAGATATCCCAGGGGTAAACATACGATCACCCATCCAGTTGTCAAGATGTCTCCTGTAGGTGGTCAGTGGGTGGCACTGCCTATGCGAAACCAGGATTACAATCCGGAGTGAGTAGAGCCTCTGGGATAAGAATCTGTCCCTCCAGCATGTCCTATTAACATCTGTGCTGAGGTATAGGTCCCCGGAGTGTGTAGCTCCAAGGGAGTCAGATATCCTGAGGTGGAGCATGTCCATTAATTCTGGGTTGGGTATTTCCGTAAACAACAAGCACACATCACATCCGAGTAGGTGGTAAGTGACTGTATAGAGCTGGAGTTACTGTATCTGAACTGTGCAGGACATCCGTGTGAGTCCCTAGATCTGCTTGTTGAGGAACTTTTGTGGCCATTACAGTTGCTGCAGGTGTTGGGTAAGGTACATCCCAAATGTGGCATTGTAACCAAGCATGGTCGTGATGAGTATAGGGGCATAATGACCTCACTTGATCTGGATGTGAAACCATATGGGATAAGGTGGGCTGTATAGAAGGTCTGTCTAACCACTTTGGCAACGTGATTGTCAAAGGTGACAGTACAAATAAATCGTGTCCCCAAACCCCTAACAACTCCTACCGTATGTAATGGATTACTACCTGTGTGGTAATGTGTGGGCATGTTGTTATTCCCAAAGGGGATGACTATGCAACTAATGGCATTTAGCTGTAGGCCATGGCTCAGGCACCAGTCATCCATCTCTGTGAGACCCTGTTTGAGTATGCATGTGCCAGCTGGAGAGTTGATTATGGCACACAGTTTGCAGTCTTCTGCGAACATGGTCAACCATATTCCTCCTGTGTTAGCCTGTACGTCAGACAAATATATACTGAACAAGAGAGGTCCCAGGACTGAGCCTTGTGGGATGCCATGTGTAACTGGTGTATGGTCAGACATGGCACCAGCGATACTGACCATGTGGGTGCTATCCCTGATCCAGGTAGCAATACATAGTGTGAGATATGTGTCAATATCGACGCTGGTGAGCCTATGCATAATGGCCGAGTGGGGTATTGTGTTGAAGGGTTTTGCAAGGTCCAGGTAGGCTGTGTGGACAACCGTTCCTATGTCGATGGACCTGATAACCGTTTAAAGAATACGAACAGGTTCAAAAGGCAAGATCTGCCCACAACAATGCTGAAATTTGTAGGACACAGTGTCTGTAGGTTCCCGATGTCTATGTGTATGAGTCCCATGACAATACGCTCCATAGCTTTGCAGAACAGGCTAGTTAGGCTTATAGGGAGATATTGTCTGTGGTCCGTTGTGGCACCAACTCTGTGGACCGGGACCACTGTCACTGTACGCCATTCCTTGGGTACATATCCTGTAGTAACTCTGATATTGAACAGTGACGTAATGTGAGGGTTACATCTGTCATGAAGCTCGTGTAAGACGCAGGCCGGGACACAGTCTGGTCCCATTGATGCTGTGTTGTCTGCTTTGGGGAGGGCAGCACTCACCTGTTTATTTGTGATGTCAGGGAGGTTACACTCTGTTGGGATGGATAGTTGCTCCTTAGGGGGGATGGGGGAGACATCTGCACTGAACCTGTTTGCCAGGATGTTGGCAATGTCAGTGGGTTCAGGGTATGTTTAGTCAGTATGCAGTAATTCACAGCATATCAGTGAGTGTCCACCTAGGTTCCTGACATAACTGAAGAAGGCCTTGTGATTGTCCTACGTGTCTGGTGCAATGTCCGTTAGAAGCGGGCCTTAGATAAATTCATGAGCGATCGTAGCTGTCTGCTAGTACAGATCCCAGATGCCTTCTCTGTCTGGGATTATGCTCTATCATATAGTAGCTTCCTCCTTTCATTGTGTAGCATATTAATGGCCAGTGTCTACCAGACAGGTCCCCTGCCATTGGAGGAGTGAGTCTTGTTGTTATTTGGGATAGCACGATCCATGCAGTCTACTAGGTGTCCATAGAATGTGTATGTAAAGGATACAGCAGTCTGAGCCATATTTACCACTATCCTAGGGTCTCTGAAGGATACCACCATGCTTTGAAGAAGTGAGACGTTCACCAAGGTTACCCAGGATGGGTGTGGGGACAGGATATGGATGTCCAGTGAGATAAATGTATGTTCTGACCTTACCAATGAGGGGTATATCGCTGGTGTGGAACAAGTCCCAATGTTGGTGATGATCAGGTCCAATATGTTTTCCCCTCTTGTGGGTGTGGTGACCGGTTGTGCCATAGCATATGAGTTTACAAATAGTATCAACTGTTGGGCGAGGGTGTTGGGGCTTGAGTAGTATCCCCAGTCAATGTTTGGGTATTTGAAGTCACCCAATATAATGGTGTTTAGGGCGACCTTCATATTCTCCAGTGTTCCCAGGAAAGCCGAATGTGGTTCCTGAGGTTGGGAGGGTGGTCTGTAGCAAGCAACAAACTGAAAGGCAGTTTTGCACAATGTTAGTTGCATATGTATGGTCTGCGATGCTTCATGCAGTGCTACTTACCTGGAGGTGTGTGTATCTGTGATGTATATGGATACTCCCCCTATTTGTGTTGTCCGTTCCAAGTCTTGTGGTCAGAAAGCATGGTATGGAATATAACCTGGTAGTGCTGGTGTGCATTTGTGAGACTAAACCAGGCATCTGTTAGTGCACAGATATTGCTATTCTCCATACTGAGAAGAGTCCTGAGTGAGTGCAATTTGAGGGCAAAACATCTGGTGTTGAGCAGGATTACACTTAGTTTCATTTACTCTGTAATGTCTATGGAGGTGGGTTTATCTTTTGAGCCCCACTTAAAAAAAGGCACTATGGTGGTAGCAAGAGCCTTAGCCAGTATTCAAAAGTCCAAGGGTGACAGGTGCAAGCTGTCCATAGCGAAGCTACGTGGCATGTCGAGCATGTCACCCCAGGCTGACAGACACTGAATCCCCTTTGAATGACACCAGTATGTTAGCCAACTGTTAAACATGATAAGTTTGTCTGTATACTGTGACATCATACTTGGTGAGTGTAAGATGCTGCACAAGGTCAGGGTCATACTGGCCTGGCCTACATGATCAGAGAGTTCCTCTATGTATCATGTCATGTGGTCCAGGGAGGAAAGTCTGAGGATTTACGCACCAGCATGGACAATGATGGAGCCATTTCTGTACTTGCTTTGGAGTGACCTGAGTGTATGTGTTATGTGGCGGATCCTGGCACACGACAGACAGCTCAAAGTGACCATCCCCTTGTTCGGCCTGGTGAGTGGGACGTCAGTGTGTCTGACAATAAGTGTCACCTATTACAAGTGTATTAGGTGTGTTGCTTAGCTCAAAGGGCAGTGACTGTGTGGCACACTGACATTGTGAACTATGTGATATGTGGGTATTGTAGTGGGGTAGCAGTTGTTTGTGTGTCTGCTTTGGAGGTCTCTGCTGCTTAGGCAGAGTTTATTCAGAGCCTCCGAGTATGTTTATGTGTGATAATGTGGTTTGATTGCTGTCGCTATAGGTTTATGTGAGACTGATATGTGGTGTGTGTGGTTAACTTCACCACCTGATAGACTGTGCCAGTCATGGGTCGAGAGAGCTCAGCCTCCTGTATGTCTATATAGTTGCATCTCTCACATATATCGAGTTTGTTGGGAGGAGGAGAAGGTTGTCTGTGTACATGAGGCAGTTGTGACATTGTGTCAAAATCACAATGTTCACCAGCTGGACTGGAGAGTACACACAAAACCGACCCCTGGAAATGCCAGGATATTATGATGACATACTCTGTAGACTGACCACAAAGGATCAGTATGGTGTTAAGTGTGTAAAAGAGTATAACAGGGATTAGTGCTCAGGTTTTTGGCGTTTTGTAAAGAGTAGCTGCGAAGGAGTCCAGACAGAATCATGACATCTCCTTCAGCTATGTCATAAATAGCAATGTACACTCATATATGTCCTGAGTCAGGGCCAGCTGTACCTGACTGACAATGCCGACATCCTGTCAGACAGGCCCATATATACATACCTACCTCCCACTGACGAAAGTCCCTATCATCATACCTGGAGATATCACATGTAGAATGGGTGAACAGCTCCCCCCAAAGCCGAAAGCATGGCAGCAATTGGATTACATTGTTTCCCTATATGTGTCATGAATGAGCTACAGAACAAA
This sequence comes from Protopterus annectens, assembly GCF_019279795.1. Classification (NCBI taxonomy): domain Eukaryota; kingdom Metazoa; phylum Chordata; order Ceratodontiformes; family Protopteridae; genus Protopterus; species Protopterus annectens. The sequence goes on along the minus strand of NC_056737.1, from coordinate 1,236,190,339 downwards.
CAGACCCTGCACCAGAACAGTCTGTTGAGCTTCACCCTCTCCACAGGATCTGGAACCGTTGAATGTGTTACAGCAACATATGGCTCTCCGCACAAGTGTTGGTGCACAACACACCATGGGAAGTATAGTCCAGTAAGCCTATGAAGTCTGATCTGCAAGGCCATGGAGTCCATCATGGCTGAAGTCATAAACAGAGCTATTGGAAGCTGACAAACACACAACCATACCAACTGTGGTATGTTCATGTGCAGATCATGATTCCCAAACATGCTAGACTGTTTGCAAGGCAGCCACCCAGGACATACATCACTGAATGGAGCTACACATGTCTCACATAGACTTTGAATAGCCCTTTGTCAACATCCCAGATACATGTTGTATCTACAAAACCAACAATCTGTGCATAAATATGTGTTGACATATGAAGGAATGTCAATTTGTCCACAGATAGATCACACAAGCTAAGAATTATGAGGTCCTGTTCAAGCTGTTGACACCTGCCAACCCACATGGCTCATTCCTGGGATTGCATAAAACAAAGTGTACACACATTACCATGTCCAGTCTGATTATGTCAGCATCCTACAAATATAGCAGGAGAAAGAAAACCACCCAGTAAGGTATATTGTGCATCGTGTTAATGCGTATTTCTCCAGTATCATAACACAGTTAGGTAGGGGTTTGAATCCTGCAATTGCTGACTGTGTGTGTGTGTGTGTGTGTGTGTGTGTGTGTAGGGGGTGGGGAATGTGTGTGATTTCCTTTGAGAGGAGTGCCCTTTTTGGAGACTGGGAAAACACATTACAAGAGGTACAGCCTCTTTGGAAAGTCTGATGATGTCAGCATCCTACAAATATAGCAGGAGAAAGCAAATCACCCAGTAAAGCATATAGTACGCCGTTTTATTGCGTATTTCTCTAATATCATAACATAGTTAAGTAGGAGTTTGAATCCTGCAATTGCTGACTGTGAGTGTGTGATTTCCTTTGAGCGGAGTGCCATTTTTGGAGACTGGGAAAACACATTACAAGAGGTACATTCCTCTTTGGAAAGTCTGATGATGTCAGCATTCTACAAATATAGCAGGAGAAAACAAACCACCCAGTACAGCATATAGCATGCCGTGTTAATATGTATTTCTCTAGTATCATACCATAGTTAATTAGGGGGTTGAATTCTGCAATTGTTGACAGAGTGTGTGGGGAGTTAATGTGTGTGATTTCCTTTGAGAGGAGTGCCCTTTTTGGAGACTGGGAAAACACATTAAAAGAGGTACATTCCTCTTTGGAAAGTCTGATGATGTCAGCATCCTACAAATATAGCAGGAGAAACAAAACCACCTGGCAAGGTATATAGCGTGTTCTGTTAATGCTTATTTCTCTTATATCATAATATAGTTAGGTAGGAGTTTGAATCCTGCAATTGCTGTCTGTGTGTGTGTGATTTCCTTTGAGAGAAGTGCCCATTTTGGAGACTGGGATAACACATTAAAAGAGGTACATTCCTCTTTGGAAAGTCTGATGATGTCAGCATCTTACAAATAAAGCAGGAGAAAATAAATCACTCAATAAAGCATATAGTGCGCTGTGTTAATTCGTATCTCTCTAGTATCATAACGTAGTTAGGTAATGGCTTGAATCCTGCTAACAGTGTGTGTGGTGATGTGTGTGATTTCCTTTGATAGAAATGCCTTTTTTGGAGACTGGGAAAACACATTAAAAGAGGTACAATCCTCTTTGGAAAGTGTGATGATGTCAGCATCCTACAAATATAGCAGGAGAAAACAAAGCACCCAGTAAAGCATATAGTGCGCTGTGTTAATGTGTATCTCTCTAGTATCATAACGTAGTTAGGTAGGGGCTTGGATCCTGCTGACAGCGTGTGTGGGGATGTGTGTGATATCCTTTGAGAGGAGTGTCCTTTTTGGAGACTGAGAAAACACATTAAAAGAGGTACATTCCTCTTTGGAAAGTCTGATGATGTCAGCATCCTACAAATATAGCAGGAGAAAATAAATCACTCAATAAAGCATATAGTGTGCTGTGTTAATGCGTATCTCTTTAGTATCATAACATAGTTAGGTAGGGGCTTGTATCCTGCTGACAGCGTGTGTGGGGATGTGTGTGATTTCCTTTGAGAGGAGTGTCCTTTTTGGAGACTGGGAAAACACATTAAAAGAGGTACATTCCTCTTTGGAAAGTCTGATGATGTCAGCATCCTACAAATATAGCAGGGATGTGATTTCCTTTGATAGGAGTGCCTTTTTTGGAGACTGGGAAAACACATTAAAAGACGTACATTCCTCTTTGGAAAGTCTGATGATGTCAGCATCCTACAAATATAGCAGGGGAAAACAAAGCACCCAGTAAAGCAAATAGTGCGCTGTGTTAATGCGTATCACTCTAGTATCATAACGTAGTTAGGTAGGGGCTTGAATCCTGCTGACAGCGTGTGTGGGGATGTGTGTGATTTCCTTTGAGAGGAGTGCCCTTTTTGGAGACTGGGAAAACACATTAAAAGAGGTACATTCCTCTTTGGAAAGTCTGATGATGTCAGCATCCTACAAATATAGCAGGAGAAAATAAATCACTCAGTAAAGCATATAGTGCGCTGTGTTAATGCGTATCTCTCTAGTATCATAACGTAGTTAGGTAAGGGCTTGAATCTGTTTAACAGCGTGTGTGGAGATGTGTGTGATTTCCTTTGAGAAGAGTGTCCTTTTTGGAGACTGGGAAAACACATTAAAAGAGGTACATTCCTCTTTGGAAAGTCTGATGATGTCAGCATCCTACAAATATAGCAGGAGAAAATAAATCACTCAGTAAAGCATATAGTGCGCTGTGTTAATGCGTATCTCTCTAGTATCATAACGTAGTTAGGTAGGGGCTTGAATCCTGCTGACAGCATGTGTGGGGATGTGTGTGATTTCCTTTGAGAGGAGTGTCCTTTTTGGAGACTGGGAAAACACATTAAAAGAGATACATTCCTCTTTGGAAAGTCTGATGATGTCAGCATCCTACAAATATAGCAGGGGTGTGATTTCCTTTGATAGGAGTGCCTTTTTTGGAGACTGGGAAAACACATTAAAAGAGGTACATTCCTCTTTGGAAAGTCTGATGATGTCAGCATCCTACAAATATAGCAGGGGAAAACAAAGCACCCAGTAAAGCATATAGTGCGCTGTGTTAATGCGTATCTCTCTAGTATCATAACGTAGTTAGGTAGGGGCTTGAATCCTGCTGACAGCATGTGTGGGGATGTGTGTGATTTCCTTTGAGAGGAGTGTCCTTTTTGGAGACTGGGAAAACACATTAAAAGAGGTACATTCCTCTTTGGAAAGTCTGATGATGTCAGCATCCTACAAATATAGCAGGAGAAAATACATCACTCAATCTGTGTACATGAGGCAGTTGTGACATTGTGTCAAAATCACAATATTCACCAGCTGGACTGGAGAGTACTCTTAAACCGACCCTGGACATGCCAGGATATTATGATGACATACTCTGTAGACTGATCACAAAGGATCAGTAGGGTGTTAAGTGTGTAAAAGAGTATAACAGGGATTAGTGCTCAGGTTTTTGGTGTTTTGTAAAGAGTATCTGCGAAGGAGTCCAGACAGATTCATGACATCTCCTTCAGCTATGTCATAAATAGCAATGTACACTCATATATGTCCTGAGTCAGGGCCAACTGTACCTGACTGACAATGCCGATATCCTGTCAGACAGGCCCATATATACATACCTACCTCCCACTGACGAAAGTCCCTATCATAATACCTGGAGATATCACATGTAGAATGGGTGAACAGCTCCCCCGAAAGCCGAAAGCATGGCAGCAATTGGATTACATTGTTTCCCTATATGTGTCATGAATGAACTACAGAACAAACAGACCCTGCACCAGAACAGTCTTTTGAGCCTCACCCTCTCCACAGGATCTGGAATGGTTGAATGTATTACAGCAACATATGGCTCTCCCCACAAGTGTTAGTGCAAAACACACCATGGGAAGTATAGTCCAGTAAGCCTATGAAGTCTGATCTCCAAGGCCATGGAGTCCATCATGGTTGAAGTCATAAACAGAACTATTGGAAGCTGACAAATACAGAACCGTACCAACTGTGGTATGTTCATGTGCAGATCATGGTTCCCAAACATGCTAGACTGTTTGCAAGGCAGCCACCCAGGACATACATCACTGAATGGAGCTACACATGTCTCACATAGACTTTGAATAGCCCTTTGTCAACATCCCAGATACATGTCGTATCTACAAAACCAACAATCTGTGCATAAATATGTGTTGACATATGAAGGAATGTCAATTTGCCCACAGACAGATCACACAAGATAAGAATTATGAGGTCCTGTTCAAGCTGTTGACACCTGCCAACCCACATGGCTCATTCCTGGGATTGCATAAAACAAAGTGTACACACATTACCATGTCCAGTCTGATGATGTCAGCATCCTACAAATATAGCAGGAGAAAGAAAACCACCCAGTAAGGTATATCGTGCATCGTGTTAATGCGTATTTCTCTAGTATCATAACACAGTTAGGTAGGGGTTTGAATCCTGCAATTGCTGACTGTGTTTGTGTGTGTGTGTGTGTGTGTGTGTGTGTGTGTGTGTGTGTGTGTGTGTGTGTGTGTGTGTGTGATTTCCTTTGAGAGGAGTGCCCTTTTTGGAGACTGGGAAAACACATTACAAGAGGTACAGTCCTCTTTGGAAAGTCTGATGATGTCGGCATCCTACAAATATAGCAGGAGAAAACAAATCACCCAGTAAAGCATATAGCACACCATTTTATTGCGTATTTCTCTAATATCATAACATAGTTAAGTAGGAGTTTGAATCCTGCAATTGCTGACTGTGGGTGTGTGATTTCCTTTGAGCGGAGTGCCATTTTTGGAGACTGGGAAAACACATTACAAGAGGTACATTCCTCTTTGGAAAGTCTGATGATGTCAGCATTCTACAAATATAGCGGAGAAAACAAACCACCCAGTACAGCATATAGCGTGCCGTGTTAATGTGTATTTCTCTAGTATCATAACATAGTTAATTAGGGTGTTGAATTCTGCAATTGTTGACAGTGTGTGTGGGGGGTTAATGTGTGTGATTTCCTCTGAGAGGAATGCTCTTTTTGGAGACTGGGAAAACACATTAAAAGAGGTACATTCCTCTTTGGAAAGTCTGATGATGTCAGCATCCTACAAATATAGCAAGAGAAACGAAACCACCTGGCAAGTTATATAGCATGTGCTGTTAATGCGTATTTTTCTTATATCATAATATAGTTAAGTAGGAGTTTGAATCCTGCAATTGCTGACTGTGTGTGTGTGATTTCCTTTGAGAGGAGTGCCATTTTTGGAGACTGGGAAAACACATTAAAAGAGGTACATTCCTCTTTGGAAAGTCTGATGATGTCAGCATCCTACAAATATAGCAGGAGAAAACAAAGCACCCAGTAAAGCATATAGTGCTCTGTGTTAATGTGTATCTCTCTAGTATCATAACGTAGTTAGGTAGGGGCTTGGATCCTGCTGACAGCGTGTGTGGGGATGTGTGTGATATCCTTTGAGAGGAGTGTCCTTTTTGGAGACTGGGAAAACACATTAAAAGAGGTACATTTCTATTTGGAAAGTCTGATGAAGTCAGCATCCTACAAATATAGCAGGAGAAAACAAAGCACCCAGTAAAGCATATAGTGCGCTGTGTTAATGTGTATCTCTCTAGTATCATAACGTAGTTAGGTAGGGGCTTGGATCCTGCTGACAGCGTGTGTGGGGATGTGTGTGATATCCTTTGAGAGGAGTGTCCTTTTTGGAGACTGGCAAAACACATTAAAAGAGATACATTTCTATTTGGAAAGTCTGATGAAGTCAGCATCCTACAAATATAGCAGGAGAAAACAAAGCACCCAGTAAAGCATATAGTGTGCTGTGTTAATGCGTATCTCTCTTGTATCATAACGTAGTTAGGTAGGGGCTTGTATCCTGCTGACAGCGTGTGTGGGGGTGTGTGTGATTTCCATTGAGAGGAGTGTCCTTTTTGAGACTCGGAAAACACATTAAAAGAGGTACATTCCCCTTTGGAAAGTCTGATGATGTCAGCATCCTACAAATATAGCAGGGGTGTGATTTCCTTTGATAGGAGTGCCTTTTTTAGAGACAGGGAAAACACAATAAAAGAGGTACATTCCTCTTTGGAAAGTCTGATGATGTCAGCATCCTACAAATATAGCAGTGGAAAACAAAGCACCCAGTAAAGCAAATAGTGCGCTGTGTTAATGTGTATCACTCTAGTATCATAACGTAGTTAGGTAGGTGCTTGAATCCTGCTGACAGCGTGTGTGGGGATGTGTGTGTTTTCCTTTGAGAGGAGCGTCCTTTTTGGAGACTGGGAAAACACATTAAAAGAGGTACATTCCTCTTTGGAAAGTCTGAAAATGTCAGCATCCTACAAATATAGCAAGAGAAAATAAATCACTCAATAAAGCATATAGTGCGCTGTGGTAATGCGTATCTTTCGAGAATTATAACGGAGTTAGATAGGGGCTTGAATCCTGCTGACAGCATGTGTGGGGATGTGTGTAATTTCCTTTGAGAGGAGTGTCCTTTTTGGAGACTGGGAAAACTCATTAAAAGAGGTACGTTCCTCTTTGGAAAGTCTGATGATGTCAGCATCCTACAAATATAGCAGGGGTGTGATTTCCTTTGATAGGAGTGCCTTTTTTAGAGACTGGGAAAACACATTAATAGAGGTACATTCCTCTTTGGAAAGTCTGATGATGTCAGCATCCTACAAATATAGCAGGGGAAAACAAAGCATCCAGTAAAGCATATAGTGCGCTGTGTTAATGCGTATCTCTCTAGTATCATAACGTAGTTAGGTAGGGGCTTGAATCCTGCTGACAGCATGTGTGAAGATGTGTGTGATTTCCTTTGAAAGGACTGTCCTTTTTGGAGACTGGGAAAACACATTAAAATAGGTACATTCCTCTTTGGAAAGTCTGATGATGTCAGCATCCTACAAATATAGCAGGGGTGTGATTTCCTTTGATAGGAGTGCCTTTTTTGGAGACTGGGAAAACACATTAAAAGAGGTACATTTCTCTTTGGAAAGTCTGATGATGTCAGCATCCTACAAATATAGCAGGAGAAAGTAAATCACTCAGTAAAGCATATAGTGTGCTGTGTTAATGCGTATCTCTCTGGTATCATAACATAGTTAGGTAAGGGCTTGAATTCTGCTGACAGCATGTTTGAAGATGTGTGTGATTTCCATTGAGAGGAGTGTCCTTTTTGGAGACTCGGAAAACACATTAAAAGAGGTACATTCCTCTTTTGAAAGTCTGATGATGTCAGCATCCTACAAATATAGCAGGAGAAAATAAATTACTCAGTAAACCATATATTGCGCTGTGTTAATACATGTCTCTCTAGTATGATAGCATAGTTAGGTAGGGGCTAGGGGCTTGAATCCTGCTGACAGCATGTGTGGGGATGTGTGTGATTTCCTTTGAGAGGAGTGTCCTTTTTGGAGACTGGGAAAACACATTAAAAGAGGTACATTCCTCTTTGGAAAGTCTGATGATGTCAGCCTCCTACAAATATAGCAGGGGTGTGATTTCCTTTGATAGGAGTGCCTTTTTTGGAGACTGGGAAAACACATTAAAAGAGGTACATTCCTCTTTGGAAAGTCTGCTGATGTCAGCATCCTACAAATATAGCAGGGGAAAACAAAGCACCCAGGAAAGCTTTTAGCGCACTGTGTTAATGTGTATCTCTCTAGTATCACAATGTTGTTAGGTAGGGGCTTGAATCCTGCTGACAGCGTGTGTGGGAATGTGTGTGATTTCTTTTGAGAGGAGTGTCCTTTTTGGTGACTGGGAAAACACATTAAAAGAGGTACATTCCTCTTTGGAAAGTCTGATGATGTCAGCACCCTACAAATATAACAGGAGAAAATAAATCACTCGGTAAAGCATATAGTGCGCTGTGTTAATGCGTATCTCTCTAGTATCATAACATAGTTAGATAAGGGCTTGAATCCTGCTGATGGCATGTGTGGGGATGTGTGTGATTTACTTTGAGAGGAGTGTCCTTTTTGAGACTGGGAAAACACATTAAAAGAGGTACATTCCTCTTTGGAAAGTCTGATGATGTCAGCATCCTACAAATATAGCAGGGGTGTGATTTCCTTTGATAGGAGTGCCTTTTTTGCAGACTGGGAAAACACATTAAAAGAGGTACATTCCTTTTTGGAAAGTCTGATGATGTCAGCATCCTACAAATATAGCAGGGGAAAACAAAACACCCAGTAAAGCATATAGTGCGCTGTGTTAATGCGTATCTCTCTAGTATCATAACATAGTTAGGTAGGGGCTTGAATCCTGCTGACAGTGTGTGTGGGGACGTGTGTGATTTCCTTTGAGAGGAGTGTCCTTTTTGGAGACTGGGAAAACACATTAAAAGAGGTACATTCCTCTTTGGAAAGTCTGATGATGTCAGCATCCTACAAATATAGCAGGGATGTGATTTCCTTTGATAGGAGTGCCTTTTTTGGAGACTGGGAAAACACATTAAAAGAGGTACATTCCTCTTTGGAAAGTCTGATGATGTCAGCATCCTACAAATATAGCAAGAGAAAATAAATCACTCAGTAAAGCATTTAGCACGCTGTGTTAATGTGTATTCTTCTAGTATCATAACAGTTAGGTAGGGGTTTGAAACCTGCTATTGCTGAGTGTGTGTATGACACTGTTGGTCAATGCAGTGTAGGTTTTGCTTTTACTATGGTATGACATATCAGGATTGAAACAGTATGTGCATTGCACACATCAGGTATCTTTGTGGCAAATAAATATATGTACATGTGACCTCAATTAGTACATAGTTGTGAAGCATACATACTACATGAATACATTTGTTTCCTTTGACAGATTGTACTGCTGCTTCTTAGATCGTAGGTTACATATCTATGTATGTGACAAGGCCGGCCACTGTAGTGATTTGTGGCCAAGGTCATCTGTGCCACACACACCCATGACAGTTACTATAGAGTAGTGTGAGTGAGGGTTCATGCCTGGGGTATATGTCAGACATCTTCATACACAACAATGACTGGCAATAATGGACAGTCATTATAGGTGTACAACAGCCTTGTGGATATGCATCCAGGCCCCTAATGTCTTATGTGATACACTGAGGGACTCCACAATACCTCTGGATATGTGGATACCAAGGGACAGATGACATAACACGTGGCTGTAGGTGCACATTGGGACCCAACATACATGTTGGGGGCTACCACCTATGTGGTACTGTCGGGATAGTATGTATAGTAAATGTGTATGACTATGCCATAGTCGGCTTAGTGCAATACAGCATGTGTCGGACAACAGGTATCTGTCTGTATGATACCCTTGTGTAGGATATGTGTCCCATCCAGAGAATGCATTGTAGGCCAATGCATGCATTTACAGATGTGGATGGACATACCCCTTGTGTTTTTGCTTGTACCTAAGAGACCTATATGCCAAACAGGTGTGATCCCAGGAACGGGTGGCAGTCAATACCACTGGTTACTGTTATAGTATAGTACCGGAAGGATCCCACTCTTACTGAGTTCCCTACAACTGTGTGTCAGTTGTCAGTACATCATCTAATGATTGGTTATAGTCATACTGCTGAGGTTGTGTATACTACCAGAATGCAAAACATTGACAGATATTAACAATATCACCCACAGCATAGTGTCAACCTATGTCATACACACATGTGTACCCATGTTAGTACATATCTGTAGTAGAATGCATACTGGCCATCTAGAGATGCTATGAGATGTTAACAATGTGTAAAACAGGGTATGTCACACATCCCATGTGTCCACTATGCACGTTCATGCAGACAGTGTGCACCCACCATGTTCACAGATGTACATCTGCTAATCTGTACTGCACACATCACACACGTACTGTCCACTCACTAACACATGCTGGCAACACTATACACTTCAGCCAAGTGGCACATGGCTGGACAATACATACTCAGACCTAACATTGGTGTAAACAATGCTACATTGACAATCAGAGCTTTGATGCATCATGCCTGTTCAGATATACCTACAAGGTTATCATTACACTTTCCTGTTGACAACTTGCTAATATTGATACACTGCTATAATGTCACCCTGTGCATCAGCACCATGTTAGCTTGTTCCTGCATCAATGTTACAGATGACAGGAGGTGGCACACGTGTCATCATATGCACAAGGTGTGTTGTTGGTTTGCCAGAACCCGACATTGACCCATCCAATCGACATGTCCGTGTGTGTGTGTGTGTGTGTGTGTGTGTGTGTGTGTGTGTGTGTGTGTGTGTGTGTGTGTGTGTGTGTGTGTGTGTGTGTGTGTGTAAGGGACAACAGTATAGCATGGGCCAATGTTGATGTAATGTGTGTGTGCATGTGTGAGCCGTAGTTGTTTGGTTAATGTGTGTGTGTCTGCATGCACACAGCTTCACCATGTGGCTGCCATATACGGGAGGTTGTGGGACAGCCACAGACTGTACCTGCCAGGCTGTACAGATCACTGTCTCTGGCCACGGACACAGTACCTGTGCCTGGCAGGGGTGCTATGGACAGTATCAGGTACCAACCCTGACTGGGTACTATCATCAGAGGCAGAGGTATGTCAAGTGGACCCATGTCCCTGCTGGGACTGGCCAGAGCCACGTGCACGTGGTCTACTAGGACGGTCAATCGACAGGCCAGCCCCAGCATTGCTGGGGCTGGTACTGCCACTATGGGAGTGGCTGTGATCTGTGGGCCATCCGTGATGACTGCCAGCTGTTGATGTTGCTGGCATGCGTCCACGTCGACATCTCACCCATCCCGCACAGTCCTGGCTCATGGAAAACACATTGTGGAGGGCATCTAATGTCTCCCCCCAACGTCTATCAATGACCTCGGTGTAAATCTGGATGGCACCGGCAAGGTCATGGATGTTGTCATTGATAGCAGTGTAATGGGTCCTCTGCACCCTTAGTCCATGTCTGGTGTACCGTTCCATATGTGCCTGTGCCTTCATTACAGCCCAGAACATACTCGAGGTTGTAAGACCTGTGAGGGCACATCCGTCAGGGGCAATACGACCAGCAATGCTCCCCCGAGAACCCCTGGACATCCGCCTATGTGTTACAGTTCCAGGAATATGGGTATGGCTGCTGTGAGGGGATGCAAGTGCCATGGGTACCACAGTATCCTGGTCAATGCCAACTGTATGCTGTCCCTCGGCTAAGGCCATTGGTGATGAGGGATGTATTGGCAGTATGACTGTACACATACATGGGGTTGAACGCTGTGTACTGTCGAATGGCGGACCAACGACAGACCCTGTGAAACTTGCCTGTGCCACAATACATGTCTCATCATCTCCATTATTTGTGGCAGTGATGTCAGGTTCCCAGCTGCATTCAGCCACCCCAAACTCAGCACCTGTGAGATGAAGACAGGAAACACACTTTACAATCTGTACATGATGTTAGCACACATGCACACATGCACACCTGCACACATGAGCACATGCACGCATGCACACATGCACACATGAACACATGAACACATGCACACAAGAACACATGCACACATGCACACATGAACACATGCACACATGCACACATGCACACATGCACACGTGCACACATGCACACATGAACACATGAACCCATGCGCACATGCACATGCACACACATGAACACATGCACACATGAACCCATGAACACATGTACATATGTACACATAACCACATGAACACATGCACACATGCCCACATGAACACATGCACACATGAACACATGCACACGTAAACACATGCACACATGAACACATGCACACATGGGCACATGAACACATGCACACATGAACACGTGCACACATGGACACATGAACACATGCACATATGCACACATGAACACATGCACACAAATACACTCCTCACAACAGCAGATAGAGACACACACACCAGCAATCCAACACATACTCAATAGTGGGTGAAGGTGGGTGACAGTATCACAAGGCAAGCAGTCATCTCACATGTCAGCATGCAGAATATGTGTTGCTCAAGACCATGTAGTGCGAGTGTAGATGGCCCTATTTAATGACAGTATACATGGCTTTGATGCATGTGTGTAGTTGTTCGGTGATTGGCTACACCCTGGAACACAATGTGTAAAAGGATGCAACATTGCTGTTCAAGTATTATCAGCTCTGCAATGTCCTGTGCACCACCACTCACAGGTATACATACCATGGCTGCATGTGTTATCTGTGTGAGACATAGATTTCCATGTCTGATTACAGTGTCTGTGTCCATGGCAGATAATACTGGGCACAGGTGTAGCACATGCATTCTATATATATATATATATATATATATATATATATATATACACGGGATGAGTGGTGCATGTAGACATGAAGGAATCCAAATGCTTGACATGGCCATTGTACAGTGGTTATGGTGAGTGTGGGACATATTGCAGATATGTCAGTGCCAGCCATGACATGGCATGCTGCATGACTGCAACATTAAAGACCACACATACCCAATGTGTGTCATGTGACCTATACACCCAATACCATTCCAGGACATAAATGTGTCACTTTGTACAGATGGCGACTGCTATGCATATTGTGTATACTGGCATATGGAAGCACACACAACATGCTATGCATATTGTGTATAGGTGCATATGGAAGCACACACACAACATTGAGGTGCAAAGCAATGACTGCTATGTGTAGTACTGTGGTCACGGTAACTGGATGGGGTGTAGTACCATGTGCCATCATCATCATGCATCATGTGGTCACTCATGGCTACAATTGTGTGACAGACTACCACCTAGCATGCTGTACCTGAACTGCAGTGCCATGGCTACATTCACAATTACACAGCCACTTTGTGCATGGGTGTGTGGGTGCCCAATAGGGAGCATTGCCTAACATGACTGTGTTATGTGTTTAAGAGTGTTGCACAGCCCCATTATAGGCCTCTACCTCTGAGGTTTATCATGTGTGTGTGGATGACATGAGGGATACTGAAGTGTGACCTTACAGCAGGTGTGTGGTAATGCCATATGTAGCAAGTTGAGATGTACTGTGCATGATAAATGTGTTATGTTGTGTACAGCTGTAGCAACTATGCCTATCCAATGTGCAGTACGGTGTTGCCACAACTATGTCTGATGCTCTGTGTATTGCATGTCATTGAGGCAGCTACTGACATTACTGAGCTGTGCAACGTCTTACAGCAAGCATGCATGGCATGCATTATGTGTAGGTGTGTTACGTGTACATGGCCTACACCTCACCTATGACATGCACATTTCATTACCAACATTGCAGTTATATCACACTCACCAGCATGGATCGTCTGCCCTGCTGTCACACCAGAGGGACCTATGAGAATATGAGAGAGTGCATCAGTGGCCACAACTGTGGCATTGCTACTGTAGGTTTGCTTAACTACAGTAGAACAACAGTCGACAGACACAGGAGTACAGTTAATATTCCAAATATCAGTATTGCACAACGCTAGGCAGCACAACTGCTAAACACACAGTACACATCTCACGTATACATAATCTAACAATACAGGTAACTGTAGTCTAGAGATAGGGCATGTTACCTGCACCCTCCATGTGAACATGCTGGGTGGCTCTGGCCTCCATGACGACACATGTCTGTGGGAGTTGCTGTTGTTGTCCAGGAGCCACTGCTTAGGAACAGCTCCTCCACTCTGGTGAGGGGGGGGGGGATGAATGGCCACCCCACCACCTGTGGTGAGCTGCTGTCTCTGGATATCAGACACATGCCACCAGACATGTCTAATTAAATTACTGCAGTGATGGCGTACCTGCTCATATGTCCAGTTATGCATGTCTATATCATTTACCCGATGAACAAGATCTTGCCACAGTGCAGTCCGCTCGTGCTGGTGCCGGCAGCTTCTGGAAAACAACAGTGTGTAGTGCTGCACCAGGCTTTGCTGGATCACCTCTTCCTCCTCTGCTGTGTAAGAAGGCTTACATCGGTGGGCCATCAGGCTGAAAGAGAAATGAACAATATGTGTGAGTGAGTCCTGTGACACACTTTACACCCTTAACCACAGATATCACTTCACTGCCATATATACCATCCGTTTGTCTGTCAGAGGATACACATGTTCAATACCACATACTGGTTCTCAGGCCACAATTGACTAACAGTGCCTGGCACACTCTCTATATCAAACCACTATACAACAGTACCCGGCACACTGTTTGTGACACAATGCACAACCGCGCCACAGGGTTATATATCACACTAATGCACGAACAAAGATGTCATCCATTGCAATGAATGTAAAGTACAGTTACAGCAGTACCAGTAAACCACCCTAGTCATTGATGCCATAGCCCTGCCTAACATATGTGCACAGTTGTTAATATAGGTGGCATACTGCTGTAACAGAATATATATGTTGCTAGATACACATGTATACCCTGTAACACACACATGATTGTGGCCATTGTACAAGCATAATTACACACACATCAGACAAACATGCAACACACCACTGTACGCCAACACAGATGAGCTTTACCTGTGGACTATACAGTACTGTGTGCCACTACTTACAAACCCTTATGCCTGAGTTATGTCCTCTGTGCAGACTACAGGAAACACACAAGACAGTGTTTCCAAGCAATGTGAACACACACCATACTGTGCTGTTTAGGCCTACAGCTTCAGGTAGTACTACAGTTCATATGGGAGTTGGATTCACCAGCAGTACCACTCACTAAGCATACATGTATTGCTTTAGCCTACAATGGGACACCACAGTCATCAACAAGGAACTACATCACATCATATGCCATACTACTATGTCTGCCTAACAATAACATACACATCTTTTGCTGGCCTCACAGCTAGGATAGACACTACCATGTCAGATACAACTTCACACTATGCTATCACACCTTTACAGAGCTTGCACACATTCAGCTTTACACTTATTCAACCTCACATAGCAGGTATTGCATTGAGTACATGTGTAGTGCATAGTGTCATAGGTAGGTGAGATGCTATTGGCCCTAGGGCCAACAGCTGCCTAGCCATATGCTACCCTGGTCTTTGCCACACATGTACTTTGATTTCACTTGCCCCTGTCAACCAGAATCACAGAGGGGATTCCTGAGGTGTATTACCAATCTCCCAAACAATCATCAGGGGTATTTATGACAACTGCTAATGAGGAGCCTAGTTTGCTATTGCTAGGTGGTCTGTTCCAGAGTATGGCATATCTCTGAGATAGGAACCTATCCCTCCAGCATGTGCTATTTAGTGAGCTGATGAGGTTTAGGTCTCTAGAGCATGTAGCCTGGAGGGATTGTGATCTGTTGCTATGGTGGTTGTCACACAGCTATGGGTCTGACATACCTCTGTATGTCTGGCAGAGGTCACCTCTGTGTGGGCTATATGAAATACAGTCTAGCTGTGGTTTTGTGAGTCAGTCTGCATAGGGCATATGTTTGAGGCCAGTATTACCCTTTGTAAGGTATGTCTGTGGCCTTTCCACTTGCTGTAGTTGTCATGTGAGGTACATACCACATGGGGCATTGTGATGAGTAGAGGGGAACACTGACCTATATTTCCCTAGATGACACACCTGTTGTCATGACACATACCACATGGACAGATTACAAGTCTAATGTGGCACTGTCTTTATCAAAGGGGAGGCTACTGTCCACCTGTGTCCCATATTCCCTTATCACACCTTCAGTGTTAGGTAGACTTCTACCTGTGTGGTAGTTAATGGGTACAGTGTTTTGGAAAGGAGGAATGGCACTGCAGTATCGGCACTTGTCTACAGTCCATGCCTTGGTCACCACACACCTGTTGCAGTATATATGACCCCATGTCTCTCTCTCTCTCTGTAGATATATATATATATATATATATATATATAGATATATATATATATATATATATATATATATATATATATATATATATATATATATATATATATATATATATATATATATATATATATATATATATATGTGTATATATATATATATATATATATATATATATATATATATATATATATATATATATATATCCATACACATACATGTACACATCCATTGCTGTACATATAGATGTACATATAGGCACATGTACAGTCCACCTTTCATGGTGGGGATATCACTTATGCGACAGTTGTGGGATGTACAGTTATGTGATTATATTGCACAGTGTTGTGCAGAATACATTTTGGTGTCCTCAGCCCATGTAGCTTTAGCAGGCCTCACTGGCTGTAACACAGCAGATCTGACAAATCAGTCCCACAGCGTTTAACCACCACATGACATATATCAGCACTGCATGCTGTTTTCTATGCCTCACACTATGACCTACATAGATATATGTACATAACAACCTTCAACGACATATATGTGTCCACCCTTCACTAATAGTTGCAGTATGTCTCTTGCCCTAGGCACATGTGCAGATTCAGATAGATACGTACTGCTGCCACATATGGATGATTTGCAGTGTGTAGAGTACTCTTCAGGAACATCTACTACATGACGGCACATACATATGAGTTACATACCTTACATTTGTTTTCCCCTGCTCCGTCTGTTGTTACTGTTTTGTTGTTTTTTTTTTTTTTTTTCTATTTTGGTTCTTTGTTTTGGGATTTCTCTGTCTGTTTCTGTTTCTATTTCTGTCTCTGTTTCTGTCTCTTTTCTCTGTGTCTCTGTTTCTCTCTCGCTCTCTATCTCCCTGTTCCTGCAATGATATTATTGCATGTGTGGACAGCAGGTACAGCCTGCTTTTCTAGGTATCTGCACATGTGCATGTGACAGCCTCTGCACCAATTGCTGCCCACCATTCAGTAATTGTATGCAGCCTGCTGTGTGGTGATTGCAGTACTCACTGTGATTGCAGCCCACTGCTATAAAATGCTAGGTTAGGTAGGCGTAGCCCTTTCAGCTTTCCAAGGTGGGGCCCATGCTTGTTTGCTCTGGACACCGTTGTGTCAGTCAGAAGGTTGGTATATGTCTCTTATCTGAAGCTAGGGTTGTAGCCAATGATATGCATGTTGTACTCAAACCTGAATGTTGCTGCTTCCAGTACACACTTCTCAGTGTAGACATGTACTCACCCCTCCAAATGCTAACACAGGATACATGGAAGTATGTACTTTCTTTCTGAATTAGACAATTAACTGCCATACAAATGTGGTTATTGCAATGTATTCCTGTGGCACATGCACTGTTTGTGTACTGCTATACTGTAATTATTAAGTTACTCACTTCTGAACAGTTTGTGGTTTGTTTGTGTTGACATTAGCACAGGCTGCTTAAGACAACTGGACATATTTCAGTACTGAGTATGCCTACCTACACCCTTGTTTTTGCCTGAATACAAAGGTATGTCGTACCTTTGGGTAGGGGTGCAGAACTGAAAAGAGCATTTTTTATTATTGTGTGAGGTTTATCTTTCTGAACATACAGGGTTGCTGTGTACCTGTTAGTCTATCAAGGCAAGTAGTCTGTCTGCGTTGCTCCCACCTGTGGATATATCCAGATGGTAGCTAGAGGTTAGCCTATTATTCTTTGTCTGTGCACCACACCAGTCTTTTCAGCACTGGCACAATGGCATTGTCACAGCTGGTTGCTAGCAGTACATGGCTACATCCTGTGATATTTCTGTGTTGTACTCCTACATAAGGGCATGCTTGTGGAACTCCTTCCAAAGCTATTTGCAGAGTGTGTAACAGCAGGAATGCTGATATGCCTGGTTGTTTCTGCCTCTGCCAAGCCTCAGATACTCTCAGGTATATTGCACAGCTAAAGCAAAGAGTTCAAGAATCCACTGGGTGGGTGATATGACGAGACGTATAATTAACTGAATAAAACCAAGTTTATTAAAAACATAAAACGGTTAAGTGCTTTCATCTATTACCATTTAGACTTCATCAGAACCATACATAAATATTTCCACACTATTAAATAGGCATGTCTAACATTTGAAAATTAATTCCACCAATCCCAATGCATTATCTCCTCCATCAATGTAAAAGCCCTTTAAAGCATTGTCAAAATACAAGTTTTTCTACCATGATTTACATAAATAGTCCTTACTAGTAGTTAATATCCCATATATCTTATAAATAAACATCTAAATTTGTACAATAAAATACGTTACAATAAGATTTAATGTGTTATCCTATTGATAATACTACTGCTAAAACAAATAGTCATACTTTGGCTTGTAATATAGGTTTAATAGAAATATATTCATTGATGCCAGGTGGAGCAGTAGCATTTAACAAAATCTGCCACCTAGCTTCTTTCTCCCCCAAGATATATTTAGTACAGACACCCCTCTGACTTACTTGTACTAACTCCAATATGGCAAACTTAAAAGTTCTACACCCATTACTATCCCTAACATGCCTATACAAGGCATTATTATCATCCTTCCTTTTTATAGCATATAAATGCTCATATATTCGATCCTTTAAGTGTCTCCCTGTTTGTCCTACATAAAAACTGTGACAAGATGTACAAAGGGCGAAATATATGAGGTTTTTGCGATAACAGTTGCCTTGGCAAAAATGTACTACGCTTTTACTAATATTGTGCACCTGTATGTGAGCATCCTCCATTATTGCCCCACATTGGTTACAATGACCACATTTCCTTGTACCAGTATGATGTACTTTGGTCCTAATGCTATTCTTTTCGAATTTTCTCTTCAGATTAGTTACTATACTATTAACAATCCTTGGTTCCATCCCTACAATAGAAAATACTTTATCATCACTCCTTAAAATATTCCAATTATTTTTAATAATATTTTTTATATCTTCTGTATATCTACTATATGGTAGAACACATGCCGTGTTATATACACATTCCTCATTACTTGTGTTTTTACTATCATTATTGTCGAATGGCATACCTAATAATGGTTTGTATCTGGTACCCCAGTGTTTACTTACATAACCTATAGCATCTTTTATAACATATTCGGGGTATCCCCTTTCCCTAAACATAGTGCCTATAATATTCAATTCCTGTAACATTTCACCATGTTCAGAGGTCATCCGGGCCGCCTCTCAGGTATATATTTTAACTTCCTCAGTGAAAGGTACATATAAGTGAGATACACCTGCAATATATTATAGACATATTGCAGTTGAGACTTTCTTGGGAATCGGAGCATATGTATTACTACACCTTTTCTGATGTGCAAGCAGTGTCTACTCTCACCTATTGACATTATTCATTAAGTGTGATTCCCCACTTTTCTGCATAATGTTAGTACTTTTCAGAGTAATTCAGAGGGGCACAGTTAACATTTGTCCACAAATCAGGGACATCCCTGTAAAGCAGTCAGAGTTGGAGAGTCTGGCCTCTGCCCTATTCAACTTTGCCAGTATTTATCCTGGTCTGATACTGTGTGGTGTTTGTAAGGTGCTACTGTAACATTATTCCCTGCTAGAATGGCTGGTTCTCTTTTCACAGTCATGTCATGCAATTCCACAACAACTGCTGGTAAAGGCCAACAGAAATGGATTTGTGTTATACCATTCCTAATTTCCATTTACAGTCCCTCATTGTAATGCATGATATATTTATTTCAGAACCAAGTTATTTGTATATCTGCTGTGGCTTAGTGGCAATTCATGCAGTTTATTGTGTCAATGGTCTGGGGTTTGAGACTGGCAGAGTTTTTTTGTTTTGCTGCTGAGCAGAACATGGGCCCTGACATAGAGTGACTAAGGCACTTTTAAGCAGTTGTAAGCGGGCTTGTGCGATGCTTAGCATTGCTTAGCTAAGCGCACACTCGCTTAAACCCACTTACTACTGCTTAAAAGTGCTTACTCCCGCTAACCCCCATGCTAATTTCTTTTAAAGAAAAGAAAATGGGGAGATAGGGAAGTGGTGAAAAAGGGGGCACAAAGAGGGACAGACAGTAGGTAAACAAGCTCGGGATGTGCAGGAAGGGTGTAGGGAAGGTCCATAGCTACCCATTTCTTTACCAGCAACAGCTGTGCATATGCATCAAATTTGGAGTGATATTTGAAACCTTCCACCCCTGGGAGAGGGGTGAGAACAACAAAGTATGTTGTACTGCCAATTATAATTATCAGTTTACATGTCCAGTGGACATGTGTGTGAAATGGGCAGCTATGTATGGGGTGTAATTTTTTTGTGGGTACAGATTGCCCTTTTTATTTTTCAGGTGAGAGTGGAAAGTGAGGTAGAGGAAGTAGGTATGTTTGGGGAGGTAGGTCGGAGAGGTTAACAGACAAGACAAACAAGATGCATACAGGGGTGGTGTATGACACATGGGGTGGGTGAACACAATTGATGGGGACGGATGTTTGGAAATCGCAAGCCCATGAGCCCACAGATGGTAACAGTGGAACTGAAATCCCCACCCATGGGCAGTCACCCCTGCACCTTCACAGCCCCGAGGGTGGCTGTGCTGGGGCTGCATAGGACGGGCAGGCTCACCCATGAGATGTGCCACTCTCACCTCGAGCTGACGTAGGGGATTAGCGACTGAACGCTGGATCTCCCTACGCGCCACAGCTCGGACCCTTCGAAGGGTGACAGGTGGCCCTTATCCGCCCACACTTGCACAGGGAGGATGAGCCCCATCCCCTGCAGTGCTTCCACCTGAAGGTGGCACAGGACCAATGGAGGAGGGAAGCCCGGGCTGAGCACTGGACCTGCTGGTGCCAGGTGCACTCGCCAGCTGAGGAGGGACAGATGGGTCCGCTGGGACCGGCCTTCCCATACATTCTGTGATTAGGTGTGTTTAATTACAACATAAACAACAGCATTCCAGATTAGTTGTAACAGCATGCAGTAATATTCCCATTAACCCAACACACCAAGGTTCCAACAGTTGAACAGCAAGCACAACACATGCATATATTGAATGACAGTGGATATTCCAACAGCATGCAGGGATGACTGGTAGCAACAGGCCACCATGACTGTGGTGTTTGAACAGGGCACATTCATCAAAGTGATTGCAAATATTTATAGAACAATAGGACATATGTCCAAACAAATATTTGAGATTACACATACCTATTGAGGTGTGGAATTGCATGGTTTATGCACATACAGTAGGGTATATAAAGAAACCTCAATTAACATCTTATAAGTACTTTTACTTTACACTACATTCTTAGTGACTGCAAGTGTATATCCCCTACATGTATTATTACACTTGACAACATGCATTAGGTTGTGTAATGGGTTTGGCTAGTTCAATATATACCTGACCTATATCTGACATACTAACTGTCCAAGATGCAGATGTTACTGCTGCATATTTCTTGATTTCATTTATATTTCTTTAATTACATATCTGGATGTTTTCACATGACATTTTTCACTTCAATTTGTACAGAACGCTGCATTTCTTGAAGCACACTCACATTTCTGGGGAACAAATTAACATGCTACTCTTGTGCCAGATTTACTTATGCATGCCAGCCAGTAACTGACTGTTGAGGACTGTATATATGCTTCACAGCTACTAGCACTTCCATCATCCACTTTAGATGGGACTGCACAACTCTGGGTTGCCAGCACTTATTAAAACAGTACTATTTGTATAATGCAAGGGTACAACAACATCTCAAAGTAAGTGACACAGACGCACTCTGGGTTTTATACCTTTATTAATTACATTACACACTTTTCCACAGGCTCACTCCTTTATTTGATATAACAGTATATATGGAAGACATAGTCAAGGCATACTATACCTTTATTAATAGGTTAGAACACACTTGTTCAGGCTCGCTCACTTATTTTATATGACAGTACCTGCAGAGATATTATTCCGGAAATATTTTACCTTTCTTAATGGGTTACTACACTCTTTTTTTCTGGCTCTCTGACTTTTTATATGACAGTACATGCAGAGGACGTATTCAGGGCATTTTATGGCTGTATTATTGGACTACAACACTTTCTTTCATGCTTTCTCCCCTATTTTATTTAACAATCCATGCAGAATAATCACTAACCTGCCTGGTGGTGCAGCCTTAGCAGCCTATCTGCATAGGCTTGCTGATTCGCAGCACGTTCACCTGCAGCTGTGAAGTAAATGAAGGGATAATGAGACATACCTATCCATTCTATAGAATCAATTATCAATTCTTACAGACTGCATTCCATGGCTACCTACTAAATTGTGGGGCATCTTGCATCCCATGGGCCTCCTGTATCCATTGGCTCAGGCGGTCCTGCTTCTGTCTCTTCAGGTCTGCATGGTGGTGACAGACCAGCTCATCAGTCTGAGGAACGCCTGTGGCACTAGTGAGGTCATGAGCTTACCAGTTCCAAGCCTCTGCCTTGTACTCCATCCTTGGAATTGGCCCTGCATGAGTCTTGACTCATGATAGTGGACAAGGTGCCAAACCATGTATTTCACAAACCAAAAGACAGCTGGTTCACCCAGGCTAACACTATGCTGAAAAGTAAATAAACTGTCTGTGTAATCAAGTAATAAAAGTTCTGTTAAAATCCAGAATTTAATGAAAAGAATGAAATAAAACAAAATAAGAACAAAAATAATAAAAATTAAGTCCCTTGTCCAACGATAAGCACTTTCGAATAGTTCTTCTTCAGATCGTATAATCAAATGGACATTCATCTGTATATATAAGCTAGTCAAAATTATTCACCCAATGAGAATATCAACACCAAGGTTACAGCCAATCGATGTTTGGATTTCTCCATCTGATTTGCATAAACTGGGTTAGCAATCACATTTTCTAAATGGATGCCTCACACAGCTTGCTAATGTTCAGTACTAATGAAATATGCAAAGTATGTGATGTTAGTAACCAATAGCACTTTCAAAAGAAGTAACAGATGAAGCAGCTAGCTTTCATGCATAATTAGAAGCATGCCTCACACTAATGTATTGGAGTCAGAATATGCAAAATAGTGAACCAAACAGCCAATAGTGGCTTCCAAAAAACAACAAAAGACAAATCTGCTACTGTTATAAGTAAAAACAATGAAAAATTAATAAGATAAGTATTCATTGAGTTCAAGTAGGGGAACAGAAACTTCTATGTTTGTATTATATGTTGCTTTGTTTGGCTTATATATAATATAAATAGTAACACATCTTGACCTACCTTTCTTTGTGAAGAATTATTGGACTCTTTGAACATTCTGAATAAATCATTACTGTTGTTTAAGAATCCCTCCTTTTTTAAAATAAAAACAGATGGCAAGTGATGTACCATATTTGATACTTTGATAGATCTAGTTGTAAGAGTTATTTTTGTGGGGACACCTATCTTGGAATCAGTTTTTTGTTTCTTTTTTCTAGCATCAGTCCAAGGATTTGCTTCTTTTATTCTTTTAAGAGTAGGGGCCATCCATTCCATTTCATTTGGGACAGGCACTATGTTCTTGTTTTTGATTAATATAGTAGCGTCTTCTAAGTCATTAAAAGTTCTCATCTCATTGGCAAAAAGTACTTTTATCTTTGCTGGAAAGGCCAGCTATGCTTTAATGTTTTGTTTTAACAGTTTTATTATCGGCCATACTTTTTTCCTTTGTTCTAGTATTCTGGAAGAATAATCATTGTCAAACCTTATCAGGCTTTCATTGTATTTTAAGGGTAAGTTTCTCCAAGCAGATTTTAATATTAGTTCCTTGTCCAGAAATGAAAGAGATTTCATAATTATGGATCTGGGTGGAATATTTTTTGAGTTAGAAGCAGGTTTCTTCAGTGCTCTATGCCCTTTCAATTCCAAATGGAAGTCCCTCTTTCAAGTCTAAAAATTCAGGAATCCAGGTTAAAAATGAAATAATGTCTTCACCTTCAGTGTTTTCAGGCAGACCAAAGATCCTTATGTTGTTTCTCCTTTCCCTGTTTTCTAAGTCATCTATTTTGTTAAGCAGCCATGTATTCTGTTTAAGAAGAAATTATTTTTTGGAATTCTTCCTCTTTGAGTCTCCCGTCAATGTAATTTAGAGAAGTCTCCATATTTGTTATTTTTGTATGGTGTTGCTATAATGGTTCTTTAAGAGTATCAGTCTGCGTTTGAGAATTTAATTTGAAGTTGTCTAAGTCATTTTACTTTAATTTAGGAATGGGGTCCATTCCTGTTATGGTATTAGAAACCGAAAAGATTTACAGAAATAAAAAAACTGGTGATTAACCTTACATCACTAGATGGTTAACCAATTGGCTTACTAACAGAACACATACTGTCAAAGTTTGTGACTTTGCCTCTACCAGTAGAGCTATCACCAGTGGTGTACCTCAAGAATCTGTGCTCATAGATTCATAGATTACTACTAAGCTTACTGCCCTTGTGAGACATTTTAAGCCTAGCCAGTTATCCCTTGTGAGAATCAAACCCTGTACCATGTGCTTGCAAGGCAAACACCTTAACCATTAGGCCACCGTCCCAACCCCTGGACTCTTTATTGGTTGGAATCTATTTCGGAAGTTTATGCTAAAGTATGTGACCTTTGGCTTACTAAGTTAGCTGATGATTGTAAATTGGGTGCAATCACTGAGTCCACCAATGATGTTAACATATTACACGAGAGGCTAATACAGACAAAAGACTGGTTCCAAAGCCACATGGTATGAAAATAAATGCAAAAAAGTACTATTATTTTTGACTTTTGCAAAGTGGCATTCCCTGCTAATTATAGCATTGACAACATTGCCCTTAAACTCAAATTCATTAGTACAAGACCTGGAAACACAGGTAGACACCAAATTTCCACAGTTGTAAGGAAGCTCTTCTATGTCGGGACCCTTATAAGACAGACCATAATATCCAGGTATGCGAATGTTATAACACCACTGTACTCAACCCTTATCAGAACACTAATAGAATACAAAGCTCTTGTTTGCATGTACCTCACCAGATACCTGAAGCAGCTGGAGTTACCACAGGGGTTACTCAACAAGAAAACATAGGTCCTACAACTAATCCATAATGTATGCGGATAGACTAAAAGCCATGTCACTGTACTTTGTATTATTTGAGGTGAGGTGACTTTGTGTCTGGCCAACAGGCCAGTCTCTGACCCTGCCCTGATGAAAAACCTGCAAATCCACAAATCTAATGATACAAGAGTTACTCACTCTAGGAATCTAAACCCAGCCTGTGACATTAACAGAGCATGCTAAAGAGACAACTATAGATGATGACATCAGCCATGTCTGGTGAGAGGAAGATGGTAATAGCAGTGTCCAACATGGTGGTGTAAAATTCTCTATCTAAGGTCACGCAAGTGCCAAATGGACATAACCATTCACACACACACACACACACACACACACACACACACACACACACACACACACACACACACACACACACACACACACACACACACACACACACACACACACACACACACACCAGTTGACTGTAGTTAAATGAGAACCCCTACCTATCTACGTACATTGACTACATAACTCAGTACTTTACACAAGTGTACAACTGTGAAAATACTGGTACTCCATGCGATTGTAGTGGTGACTGCAGAATACACAATTATTCTCTTCTGACTAGACAGACACACACACACACACACACACACACACACACACACACACACACACACACACACACACACACACACACATGCTACAATTGACTACAGAGAGTTCAGAACCCCTACCTATCTAAGAACATGAACTAGAGAACTCAGTACTTAATGCAAATATCATGACACAAGTCTGACTTTTATAAGGCTGAAGGACACTTTCTTGTAGATGACATCATCAGTGGATGTTTGAGAGAAGATGGTGGGAGGGCTTTCTGAAGTTGAAAGCTAGCCATGTACAAATGTCAGGATATTAAAGTTCTGCATGCTGTCAGATTGATGAGTGTGCAAAGTGCAGGTATACTATAAGAGACAGCTTTATAAACTATATGTAAACAGCTGTAAACATTACTACAACTATTGTAAAAACTGAATGTGTATTGTTATTATAAAGATGTGCATGGTATGTATAAGAAAGCATATGTTATTTATTTCTGTAGCATAGCTGTTATATATTTGTGAACAAGTACTGAGACACCTAAATTTGCAGTGCATGGGGGATGTATCAAATGGTTCCAGTGTAAATATGTGTTCTTTTCTTAAAATGTTCCTTCCCTTTGTCTATGTTTTTACATGTACTTTCATGGGATGGACTAAATGGATAGTAAACATAAATAATACATGCTACTGTGCAATTTTCATAGAGCACCACTGAGCAGCTGGATTGTGCAGTTGATGGTAAAGTGTTTGTGCATGCAAGATAAACATTTCTACTGCTTTCCCTTTTTGCAAGTAGTTAAGTGGATAGCAAGCACAAGCCTCATTACCAAAATATTAAGAGTTCTGAGTATCAAGTGTATGAAACACACCTATGGCTTAGCTGACTCTGTGGCAGCAGGTGTAAATGTGCTGACAGATTTCTTTTGGAGGCCAGATAGGGGTCAAATTCAAATGTATCTAATAGTTGTAAATATGTTTTTTTCTAATGCAATTAAATAATTATTTATTCTACATTCAATGTGTGTTACTGCAGCACAGCATGTTTAATTGGCATTGTGCAAAGGTAACTGCTCCAAAATTAGAGCTGTTCACCTTATCTTGATAGTGCATGATGCCAAAATCCTCGCAAACACAGATGTCAAAAAAGTGAAGGGCTCCATTACCTTTTTTCTTTTTTTTTACTTATGTGTTTTGTTTGTGATTCTATTTTTGACCAGATTAAAGGTGTTAAAATGGGGTAGATAGGAAAGTGTTGAAATGGGGGGCAAGCAGGGGGAATGTGCAGGAGGGAGGTATGAAAGAACCACAGCTATCCACTATTTTCAACAGTATAAAATGAAAATATGTACAGATAGCTGAATTTGGACTGTCACCTCAACAAAGAGGGGTGACAGCAGTGCAATCATGTTGTATAGCCAACAGACATTGCCAACATCCTAGCTGACAGGTTCAGTGCAAACTTCTCCCCCCCTCCCCACCAAAAGGGCAAATATCTATCCCAGCAGAGTGCTTCCCCCCTGACATCTCAGATGCTCAGGTAAGAGCCGCCCTTTCCAAAGCAAAAAACACAGCATCAATGGGACCAGATGGTGTCCCGGGTTGCGTCCTACATGGACTCCAAGAAGAGCAAAACCTAAACATAAAACTACTGTTCAATCTCAGCCTCACTACAGGATATGTACCCAAAGGGTGGCATACAGCAACAGTGGGCCCTCTCCACAAAGGTGGTGCCTCAACGGACCCTGGAAACTATCGCCCCATAAGCCTGACTAGCTTGGTCTGCAAAGCTATGGAAAGGATCATCACGGACCTCATAAATAAAAATATTGGGGACCTACAGACACTGGATCCTACCCAGTTCGGCTTTGTTAAGGGCAGATCCTGCCTCTTAAACCTGGTCGACTTCTTTGAAACAGTCACCAAGGCCATTGACGAAGAGAAGGTGGTCCAAAAAGCCTACATGGACCTCGCAAAAGCCTTCGATACAATACTCCACTCGGGCATTATAGATAAACTCATCAGCTTAAATATAAACCCCTATGTCACTAGATGGGTTGCAAACTGGCTCAAGGACAGAACCCACATGGTTAGAATTGCTGGAGCCATGTCAGACTCCAAACCAGTTACAAGTGGCATCCCACAAGGCTCAGTCCTGGGAACTCTCTTGTTCGGTATATATTTCTCGGAGGTACAGGCCAACACAGAAGGACTGTGGCTGACCAAGTTCGCAGATGACTGCAAACTGGTCACCATAATCGACTCTCCAGCTGACACAAGCATCCTCCAAAAGGGCCTCATAGAAACAGACAACTGGTGCCAGAGCCATGGCCTCAAGCTAAACGCCAAAAAGTGTATAGTCATCCCCTTTGGCAAAAACAAAGTGCCCACAAATTACTACATAGGTGGTAATCCATTAAGTACAGAAGAAGTAATTAGGGACCTGGGGACCCAAGTTGATAGCAATCTCTCATTTGACAACCACGTGGCCAAAGTGGTTAGAAAAACATTTTATATAGCCCACCTAATCATGAAGGGATTCACATCTAGATTAGGGGAGGTCATCGTGCCTCTTTACTAATCCCTCATCAGGCCCATAATTGAGTACAATGCCACTTTTGGGATGTACCTTAACAAACACCTGCAGCAACTGGAAAGACACCAAAAGTACCTCACCAAGAGGATCAAAGGGCTCAAACAGATGCCATATGCTGCCCGGTTAAAGAAACTCCAGCTCTACTCAGTGGCATACCACCTGCTCAGAGGTGACCTGTGCCTGACGTATAAAGCCATGTCCAACCCGGAATTAAGGGACATGCTACACCTCAAAAAATCCAAATCCCATCGAGCTACACGCTCGTTTGTTTTTGTTTTTACTTCAGTAAGAGAGGAACATTGGGTAAGGGCTCCAGGTATTTCTGGGTCAAGTAAGTAGGGTAGGTAAGGAAGGAGGTGCAAACAGGACAAACAAAACAAGACAGAGGGATGATGAGGGACACAAAAGGCTGGGGAACACCATGACTGGTGTGCGGGAAGTTTTAAGAGATGCCCATGTTCGTCAAACATGGGGACAGTGAGAATCTAGTCTTCACTTGCAGGACTGTCATCACCTTCCCCTTACTCCACTGGCTGTTGGAGTGCTTGACATCTTCTCCTATGGACCATAATGGACAGTAGCCACTCCATCCATCATAGTCATGCACTAATGGTGTTGTGCATGATCCTACACACCAACCCTGGCATTTCCTGGCAGGTGATAAAATTCTCACCTCTGCCAGTACTCCCTGAGGCACCAGCTGTTGGGGTAGTGCTACCTGAGGGAGCAGATAGTGCAGGGGCAGCAGAGGCCATACTGCCAGATTGGGTCCCAGATGTGCTGGACATCAGTGCCTGAGCCGGTGGAGCGGGACAGGTTGAGCCACTGGGGTTGGCCTACCTCCCTGGGCTGTAAAGCATTTTATGGTTTGTCAGAGATGGATGACATGGAAATATTTTGATGACACATAAAAAAAGAGATAAGGATTGGGCTGATAGAAAAAAAGAAATAAGATTATTACCATCATATGTGACACACAATGCATTATCACAATAATAAAATTATTTTATCTGAACTTTTAAGTATACTTCTTAAGAACTACCAGCTATAATTAATAATTGCTTAAACCAATCCTTGCAATGTGCAGGTATTACACATATGCTTGGTCCAATTATACAGATTAAGTTAACAGTAGGGCATTTGTGCTTATTGTGTAGACATTAATTTATGTAACATTTTTAATGGATTTTATACCTGTTTCTATTGGTATTTGAACATGCAACATCTGACCACAGTCTTACTTTCGACTCCTACAAGTGGTTTGTGCTACAGACTGAAGCATGCATGCTTGCTTTTATTGTTAGGATATGTGTGCTTACTTTGCTACAACTATATAGAAAGATGTTTTATAATTTAAAAGCTACAGTAATATTCCTCTTGTGTTGCATACACACAGCTTGCTTCCCTCAGTCTCTCTAGACTAAGCATTGGCCTCTCTGCTCTTAGTAATCTCTGCATTAGCTTTGGTATGAAGAGAAGAGAACAGAAGAGCATTATACACACCAGTCTTGCCTATATGTAGCTTTCTATCAACTATAAATTCTGTTTATTAGTATACTTACACAACTGTGAGATGTTACTAGTCCTGAACCCATTCAGCCACTGGTTAAATGTATCCCTCTTGCACCTTTTCAGATCAGTAAGGTGATGCCTATGCTGTTCTCCAGTGTGTGGAATGCCAGTCACCCTGGAGACAGCCTTGACCAGACTATTCCAAGCTTCAGACATGGACCGGGAGTCAGTATAGTCCCCTTGCAAACGCCTTTGGCTGTGTCACTTTATAGGAAGTTCAATAAAGATTCTGACTCCTCAATACCCCACCTCTGTGCCCTAAATTGGGCACCATCCCTTCTACCACCAGACATATCTAACCAGAGAGAACAAACAGCAACAGTTAATAATGGTTTCCTCCCAATGCATTTTTCAGTTATATACTGGATATGCTCATCTGCCACTTAGAAAAATAATATATATATATATATATATATATATATATATATATATATATATATATATATATATATATATATATATATATATATATATGTATATATATATATATATATATATATATATATATATATATATATATATATATGAGTTCACTTTCTAATCTCGAAATTCTGAAATACAGAATTTCAGAATATCGAGATCATAAAGCCGAAACACCACAATCCCGAATGCCTATAACCGCGAAATTCAAAACCCTGACACTTACATACACACACTCACATACACACAA
The DNA here is from genome assembly GCF_019279795.1 of Protopterus annectens. Taxonomy (NCBI): domain Eukaryota; kingdom Metazoa; phylum Chordata; order Ceratodontiformes; family Protopteridae; genus Protopterus; species Protopterus annectens. Next base: position 1,236,159,856 of record NC_056737.1, on the reverse strand, counting down.
CTGCCAACCACACACAAACACAACTAACCTACACTAGAAACAAGCAGGGGCTTTTGGTCCCCTGCACCCCCCACATCCCCCTTTACTTATATATTCTAACTCCGAGACCGCACAATCACACACACAAATGCAACTCACACCCACACATTTCACAGCCCCTTGCACACACACATCACAACCAAAACACACACTACCATACACTACAGCACATAACCTACACACTCATACAAACTTACCTGCACTTACATCCATTCATACAACGCAACACCAGAAGCTCCGAACTTCGGGATTTCGAATTTCGCATTCTGGTGTTTCACTATTTCTAGCATTCGGGATTAGAATCTCAGAAAACTGAAATTCGGTATTTCAGTTTTTCGAGATTCTAAAGGCACCCCATATATATATATATATATATATATATATATATATATATATATATATATATATATATACATAGAGAGAGAGATAGGGTCTATATTATATGAATGAAAGTTCATAATAGCAAAACTGCACCCCCCCCACCCCGCTAAATATATATACCAACTCCGAGATCACGTTACAATGAGGAAAGGGCAAATATTCCGACCTTTACTGTACTACGATCCCACAAGAAGCACTTCAATGTCCGGCATTTTCATTCTTTAGAGCATTCAGTTAATTCATATAATATAGACCCGATAGATAGACACATGCATTAGCAAATGCTACTTTATCTGTATGCACTTTATAGAAGTTTGCTGGTGGCAGAGACATTTTTGTCAGGGCATTTTACTTTCCCAGATGCATAGACTTATTACCTTTCATCACAATTGTTACTGTTACAACTGTTTCTCTTTACACTCTTCTATGTTATTTCAGTGAAATGTAAATGCCCTATATTGTCAATGACAGGGTGTTGGCCTTCTACGGTGGCCCGTAGATATCTCTAGGGGAGTGTTTGCCACAAGTAGAGGTGACCAGCAATTACATAAAAATTAATGTTCTGTGTTAAATGTGTACACTTTTTGGGGACAGTTTCTTAGATAGCACCAATCCACTGATGTTTTATTCCTTTGTTTGGTACCAAAATGTCATTTGCCTGTTGTTTTGGGGGTGGAGGAGCCAAGTTCCATGTCTGTGTTGGCACAAACAAAATTGTTTGTACAGAGGTTTGCTTTGCTATCATTACTCCTCTTATTTTGGATCAAACCTTGCTTTGTGTGTGACTGTGATATGTTACAACCGCATACATGCTTTTTTATATCTGAATATCTTGAATTTTTTTTTTCTTTTCCAATGTGTAATATTGAAAAACTTCTTATGTTTTTTTAAAGGAGTGCAACCTTAGGCTTAGATGGTTTATTTCAAGTGGTACATTGGTTGAGCATCCTAAATTATGATGTAGAAATTTATGGATGTGGTTTAACAGGCCAGTGCCTATTTTGATTTAAAGGAGGATCCAAAGAAGTTTTGTTACAAAGGTGAGATGCAAATGAATAACAAAAGATGAAGTTAATATTTTTATGGTAGGTTTATTTTTGGATTTTTTTGGTAATTCTGTGTAAGTACTGCTTCCATATAACAGTCTGCAAAGCATTAAGTAGACACTATTTTTATGACTGTTAGAGTTAGGTAGTAGTGCCTTATTTAGTATAAGCTACCAAGAGCTGTATTATATATTTTTTTCTGGTTGAGTGGATCTGGTCTTCAGATTAGAAGCTGTCATTAAGGTGCATGCCAACATTTTTAATTGAAATGTATGTATTTTATTCCAAGATGCTGTAAATACACAAAGGTTAGAAGAATATTCTTGAAGCTGACTTGTTGCTAGATAGTTGTGTTTGCTTATATACAGGGCTGCATTGTATATGCACTGAATACCCTCTCTGCCCTTCTGTTTGGTTTACATATAAAAATGAACAAAGGTGTCCAAGAACTAATCCATGTGAAACATCTTTGTGCATAACACTTTGAGATAACTACTTTATGGTACACCGGACATTGAAATGGCTACATGTTAAGTATTATATAACTTATAGTCAGGAGAGAGATATTTAGGTCTGCTAATTTAAGGAGGAGAAGGTATTGGATAATATAAAAATTGGTGCCGGTGTTCTAAGAATGTTAAATAAGTTAGTTCCTACAGAGACACAGCAGTTTGTCTATGTCTTTTTATGAGTGAATTGTGTTATGAATAATCATCAGAGAGAGAGAATGTGTGGGTGAAAAGCTACTGCTAAAACACTGGACTGCTGAAGACATTAGAAACTCCACAACATTTATTATGCAACACAAAGATTTTAAGTAGGCATGCAAGGTTTTGGAAAATGAGTAGGGTTGAATAAAGAGAAATATATTGTCTAATGATTGTGATTTGTGTATGCATAGCAGTGACTGGTAAATCAAAGAAGACAGATTTGATCTTATTATGGCTGGGATCAAATATGTTTTATGATAAGGAACAGTGATGATTTATTAGAACCATGAAAGTACAGAACATGGTGTTGGTAATATCAGTAGATTAATAAAGTCAAACTAATAAAGAAGGCTGGCATGAATGAAATTCATTAAGAATATAATGAACACTCAAGTATGTGTCACATTTGATGATGGAGTGTCAGTAACTCTTTAAGGGACAGTTTCAGCTCTGTTATTTATTGCATTATTTCACTTTGCTGGTGGCTCTGGTGAATACAGCTGCATTATACTTTAAGTACTAACTGTAAGCATTAAATATTGGGCTTAATGGTTTCATTTATTACTCTATTTGTTAATTTGTAAACCAGTATTTATTTATTTATTTATTTATTCATTGATTCATTCATCTGTTGTGTTGCCAGAGGTACTGGCATATGTGTACGTAAGGATGGGGAAGCTGTGTGTAGCTAACTTTTATGTTCCAATGATACCAAAATTGAAAGAATCGTTAGGTCTTATTTAATATGTAACAATAGCACATTCATTTAGGTAAGTTTGACTATACTCAAGGAAAGAAACTGTAAAATCTGACAACACAGAGACAGCATGGGAGACAGAGATGTTAAATATGTTTGAGTTACTTAATTTAGGTATTGAAGGCTGTGCATGTAAGAACAGTTAATTAGAAAAATGCATATTTATCTCAAAAGAATAGCATGATTTCTATATATATTTTTTTTCAGATTCACAAGGCATCATCCTTTGTTATCATGAAGAAAAATGGCAAAGAAAATGTAGGGCAAAGAAATAAAATGGTTTCTAGGGAAAATGACTCTAAAGAAGATGTATAAAGAACAAGCTTTTGAAAATAAACGGATAAGTATTTTGATAATATAAGTTATAGGATTATTCAGTGTATAGATAAATATATGAAAAGGAACTTAGAAAGGAAAAATGAGTTATTTGTGGATTTAAAAAACAAAGAAAGACTAGTAAAGGCCACAGACAGTGCTACAAAGTTAAAGAAAAGACACAGTTCAACTTTTTTGTGCTATTATAGTGGAAAGGAATTAAGGACTAATGAAAACTAGGTTGACTGAACAGAACAAGACAGTATTGATTGAATCGAGAAAACTGAAGGCTGCAGAAAATTATATGGAATTGACTTAAAGAAGAAGAAAGCATCCAGCAGTAGAGGATATGTCAAACGACTCATATTGAAGTCATGCTTTGGCAGCTGAATTATAGCAAAGAAGATTTAACATAATTTCAAAAAAAAAACAAAAAAAACGAGTAGGCAGTTATAAATATTGTCTTTACAATGCATTTTTATTTCATTGGAATAGTGGCAGTTGGAATCTCTAGATATGGCATTTGATCAATATTATTTTATTGGAGATGGAGTTTTGCGGTAGACTTTTGTGCTTTATGAATATGTTTTTGAAAATCTGCAACATGGGGTAAGTATAGGCTTATTAGTATAGATATATATATATATATATATATATATATATATATATATATATATTAGATATAGTTCAAGTAATTAGTCAGATATGTCACACAAGTTTAAAGGATGCATTAATTGGTTATTGATTTACGGAAGTTTTATTAAGATGGATAGTGGGTGTTTCTAGTGAATCACATATATAACTTATTGATAATGGCTATATCAGTACAAAGACATGCATTACATCAGGAAATTACAGAAGAATACCCACTCATATGCGTATTGCAAAGGCTGTTTCTGAATAAGGCGTTTAAGAGATGAAAGTGTTCAATAATAAAATAGTACAGGTTATCAGATTTTAAGACTTTCATTTATTATTCTTTTCAATGCTTAGTTCACCTAGAGTAGGTATCTGTTCTTAGTTTAAGAGAGTCAGGGAGTATGGAGATGTGATGTACAAAATATGGCAGATTTTGAATTTACAGATTCTCTCATATGTAGGTGATATGGTAATATATGAGTAAGACAGAAGCTGGGATTCATAGATAACTACTTAACAGGTCTGCAGAGCTAAATATCAAGGCACCTGTAGGATGCCATGGCCTATATGTGCTTATATATGCATCAGGGCTCATACAATGCCTGTAGCTGGTGAAACAGAGTGCAGGAAGATTTTTGGAGCCATGTCACACATACAGGTGGCATTAGTCAGGTTGAGAAAACAAGTCACATTATAAAAGTGACCACGACAAGATGGTCAGTGCCACAGTAGGTGTACCTTAGTGTTCACAAGCTTATGCATGCTCATATGCACAACAAAGCTATTTATTGATGCCTCATCCACAGTGGCAGATATGAGGAAGAGAGTCAAGTATAGCAAACAGCCAGCCTGTTTCATCAAATGAATGGGATGTAAGGGAGTGAGACTGAAAAGTCAGAAATGGGGGAATAGAAGGCTGAGGAAAAACACAGGCATGAGTATAAGGACTACACAGGTGATAGAAGAAGGGTGTTTTTTAGTTGTAAAGTCTCACATTTTTCAGTTAAGAAGATAAGGGAAGCTGGGCATGAGAGTGATGTATAGTTGCTGGAAGGAAACAGGATAAGGAAAGGTTCCAGAGGCACCAAAATGAACATAAAATTCAGACATTGATAGAATGGTATTAACACAAAATATGGTGGCAGTAGTGAATTAACCTATGTCAATAGAAGGTAGACAACTAGTGATGGGAATTACTGGAAGCCAAGCAAGGCATGGGTAGTGAAACAATCTGAGGTAACACAGGGATGGTTGACAGGGTAATGTACGGAGAAAATGGCACACTAAATTGACTGATGTCATGAGATGAGTGTGCCTCTGGTAAGCTAATGGTTGGAGCCTGCCAGTGGTATGACCCAACCAGCAATGTCAGAAGATATTCAATGGTCATGATGTGGGCATACAGAGGTCAGCACACATCTAACATCACTAGCCTTTGTAGCTGACACTAGATGATCACAAAGGACTCCTCTGGGCTAGTTTCAGAAAAGGAACATCTACTGAGCAATACTGTATCCATCTGTGCACAAACTGATGTTCAGACATCATATGATTATAATCATAGCTCAGCAATGACTATCTACAAAATGGCTATACAGTGCAAACTTACAGAACTAAAACCTTCACAGATGCCATGCATGAGCATATAAAGCAGTAATGTTGCTAGGATGGGATGAAGGAGGCAACTGGCCTGTGTACAAAGTGTTCTGAGGTGTGATCAATTATCCCAATTCCTGATTTATCTTTAGTGCAATACTTTTAAAAGCTGGTATTGCATTTACAGTCATACCTTAGCACTGTAACACTGTATGTTGTCTAAACTGTAGCAACTACTTTCTACAATGTAGCAGCATTTAAAAGTTGTTTTTTTTTAGTAAAACCTGAGCTCTGTAATGCTCCATATGGAGTAGCAACTGCTTGCTACATTTGTGACAAGAAGTTTGCTACTGTTTTTAAGGGGAAAAAAAAATATTTTAATTAAATTTGTGGAAGGAGGGTAAGAACTATCAAAACCTGATTGGCTCCTTCATTTCAAGAACCCAGGTACCTGATTGTGGACTCTTTTTTTTTTTTTTTTTTTCCGTTAAACCAGTGCATTGTAGCTCTCCATGTATGATCTAAACTGTTAGTAGCAACTGCTTGCTCTATTGTAGCAAGCAGTTTGCTACATTTTAAAAGTAAAAAGAATAATTATTTATGCAAAATCCGTAGGACTCTGTGCTAGATATAATCTATAACAACTGCTAGTTACATTTGTAGCAAGCAGTTTGCTACAGTTTATATGAAGAAACATTTTCTCTCTTTTTCTTACTAAATTTGAGGAATGAGAGTTGGCACAGAGATTGGACCTGATTGGCTCTTTCATTTCAGCAACCACAACTATCTGACGTATATCCTTTGAAAATGTTTCTTTGTTGCATCATTGCATTTGAATACATTAACTGCATACATTGTTTCCATTTACCTTCCAATTATAGTTATCCTGGATCTATTAACATTGTATTCTGGGTTGATTAGCCCAATTTCAAGTCTTCTGCATCGGTATGATTACAAGTCACTTGTCTTTACTTCATATAAGCTGTCGACATGTGCTCACAGAATATGTTTGATACAAGCCAGCAGTTTTGTTTACATTGTATAATCATACTCTCAGCTCCATTTTATGGCTGCCAACAGTGCTGCTGGCCATGAAACAGTGCTTGAAAATTTGGAAGTATGATGAGCTGTATGCACATTCAAAGAGTGCTGCTGCTCATCGTGCTAATGAGCGATAACAGTGTAGGTTTTATGCAAAGCCTTCACGATTGTTAATGAATCCCAGCGATCATGTTTACAAGAAGGAATAGAACACAAAGATGAGGAAAGACTTGGAAAAGGCATAAAATCAGGTGGATGGGCAGACAAATGGTGGAAAACAAAACAGCAGCAGATAAGGGATTGCACTTTTATGAGGAATAGAATGGTATAAGCAAGCAGGCTTGACAGGATACTGAAACTGAAAAATACCGACTGAGGGGTAGCAAATGTAGAAATGCAGAAAGGCTAGATATCGCACCATGCACTACTGGCCATGATGATTTCTGCCAGGAATCTAGGCCAAGAAGGGTTAGGACCCAAATGGGAGAGCTATAAATGTAGGGAAAAGGTGGCGAATACCAAGCAGAAGACTAGAGTGGTAAAGGAACAGGAGCACTGGTGGGATAGAGTCAAGATAGCAGTCATAGGAAAGATAATGAGGGAGGAAGGAATGCATTTTAAGAGACAAGAATACCATCAACGTGGTTACTGGGCTTCCATTGAGACGTATGTCAGAGTGAAGAAAACAAAAAGGAAAAGGTGTTAAAGCAAATATAGCTGAGATGGCTGCTATAGAGAAAATCACTGCAACAATGGGAAATGAGCAGTGATTACAAGAGGTATGGTGAAAGGTACGCGGGATATAGAAGGACATTTCACAAAGAAGGAAAAAGCAGACTGGAGTTCTGTATGTGTAGGAATGCAGATTGTTGGATGACAGTGCAGAGAAGCTCATGGCATCTGAAGTCAAACTGTTATCATAAAAAATAATAAATTAATTAAAAAAATGGTATTAGAACAAGAACTGCAAAAGAAAGTTATAGACAAATGCAGAAGATTCTAGAACTGGCCAAGGTATGGAAAGGAGGGAGGGAGCAGATGAGCAAAGAATGGAAGAAGATGTTTCAGTACTTTCCCATCAATGGTAATGACAGGCAACAGGATAAACAAGATAAAACACTCTACAATAGATTGTTGGTGGGGGATGGGCAGTATAATGCGAAAATGGAAAGCAGATGCAGCTAACCGCTGGTGAGATGAAAGATATATCATGCATGAGGATTGCACATGAATGTACCTTTGCTTGACAAAAACAAATTGTAAGAATCATAACTCCTGATCTGTTTACTTGCAGAATTTTTATTACTTTCACAACTTTTTTCGTTAAGCAGGTTTCCTTATTATTTATTTATTTGTTATATTTGACCCAATCATAGTTGTGTTGCCATATCAACAAATGCAAATGCTATTTTAAACTGCAAATTAAGAACATTTATAATACTTGACCAGAAACAGCTGCGATACGATGCTAATTTTTTTTTTTTTAGAAGTATGTAAAAAAAGAAAAAAAAAGTAATGTTCTAGTTATGTATGCACTTTTTGTTTCCTGGAGTTTGAAAACAGAAAATAAGCCTCAAGGGGTTTGGTATAATGGTTAAAGTATTTGCAGAAATGCATGTTTTGATTCTCACTAAGGGAAGATTGCCTTGGCTTAAAATGTCCACAAAGGCAGCTTGCTTACGAACTATGTTAGGCCTTACCGGAGAAAATCTCACTCAGATTCTGCTATAGATACCTGTCAGGGAAAAGCTAGTTTAAGTGGGAGGTTGAAATAATGGTTAATGTGTTCATGTTACAAAAACAAAGTGCAGGGTGTTGTTCTCAGATGGTGTAATTGGCTAGGCTTAAACTGGCCCCCATCTGCAGTTAACCTAGTACTAATGTAGGAGTTCAGAATAAGAGTGTTATGCTGATAAGGATCCTAAATAAATTGACAGAAAGTATGCCAAAAAATGTGGAAAGCAACTTGAAAAAGTCAATCTAGGAATAAAGGTACTGTAAATAAATTACCCATGGAGAAAACTGAAAGAATGGAAGGAAGCGAAAGAATTGTTTGGATTATATGATAGGGATAGGCTTCAGTATAATTATTTGGGAATAACATCAGAATACAGGCAAAGAGGGAGAGGTGGTAGGTGTGTGGCTGCCCGGTGGATTATTTGGTGGAACTGAGAATATCAGAGATAAAACAAAATGAACAATTAGAATGGCATAAAAAATTACTTGTGATAATTACAAAAATTTATCACATAAACTTAGAGCATGAGTTGAAGAAAAGCTTGTTTGAACAAATCATAATGGATCAATGTTGGGAAGTATGCAAGCTTGTAAATACATGATCAAATCGAGAAGTTTTAAGATATTTGCACAGATGTGCTGCACATATATTTTTACATCCCAAGTATTTTGCCAATGTTCTTTCCTCAGATTCAAAGTAACTGTTGGAGGTGTGTGGGGATTGAGAGGAAAAATTGGGAGCATGTTCCCTTGTGGTGTGCAAAGCTGACCAAGTTTTAAGATGTATTGCAGAATAAACCAGGTTACCTGCTTGGTGAGCAAGTGAAAGTTACTAAACAAATGATGCTGCTAAGTTGGAGTACGGCAGTAGAATATCACAAAAAGCAATGGCTTATTAAAATGAATTATGCTAGCAGACAAAAAAAGCAATAATGAAAAAGTGGAAATCAAGGGGTAGACTGACCCTGGAAGGTATGATAGATATTAACAAAAGAAGTAAAGCAGTTGGAGGTTGGCTTGTTTGGAGAAAGAACAAGCTGCATACCTTTAAAGGGAACATGTAGGATAGTTACCTTCACAATGGGATCAGAGTGATGGGAAGGAAGAAGTGTTGGGGAGAATTTAAAATAGTGCAAAAAAAAAAACAGAATAGTGAATGGCATATATGCTTACTAGCTGAAAATGTCTATAGTTTTTATTTGTGATATAATGCTGATGATTATTTTGGATATATGTTTAACAAACTGTGAGTGCAATAAAGTTGTGTTTGAGGGGAAAAAAGATTATATGTGAGATTTTGATGGAGTATTGAATTCTGCATTTGCTACGGCAGTGGGCTGTACATACCAGGTCAGTCCGCGTAATGTATACAAACAATTACAATAGAGATTCAGTTAAATACTATGAATGTATAACATTGTACAACTGAACAAATGGCAGAAGAAATCCTTGTTCCAGTCCACTTCTCTTCAATATATTCATCAATGATCTACTTATATATTCAACATATTCTACACTCATCCATTATGCTGACCACTTGACAATTATCTGTTCTCCAAAAACAATAAATGAATTTAAGTTGAACTACCAGCACTCTTTTACTTCTTTTGAAAATTATCTCAGTGAAACTTAGACACCAGTACCTGAAAACCAAAATGTATGTTCTTCCTCTCCAAAACTATTTGAAATTTCAAGTCTAACTTCTGACTTTTAACATCAAATGGTGCCTTCATTGAAATGGTCTCCTATACCAAACCCCTTGGTGTAATTTTTGACACAAACATTATATTTGACCTCCATGTTCAGCAAGTCATAAAAACATACCAAAAACTCGGATTACTTTGCAGAGCTAAAACTTTTCTCATTGAATGCCGCTGTAGTATCTACCCTTCTCCTTCTCAATTTCTCCATACAACATCTGGATTCTTCCCAAATCCTTCTCAATTTCTCCATACAACATCTGGATACTTCCCAAATCCTTCTCAATTTCTCCATACAACATCTGGATACTTCCCAAATCCTTCTCAATTTCTCCATACAACATCTGGATACTTCCCAAATTACATTCAACACAGTTCTTCAGACTTGAGCAATTCCAGAATAATATTTTCTTGGCATCAACTCCCTCAAACAAACCCATCATCGTAATGCATTTAAACAGCTGAACTGGCTTGTATATCCAAATGTAATCAAATTTTATCAGGTAAACTTTGCTCACAAAATATTTTATACCCGAAAAATGTGATTTTTGACATCTTTTATAGAATGGTATTCTCCCCTTCATAAATATCAATCATCTGAAAAACTCCTGTCATGTGCTTCCCCTGCCAATATTTCCATGGCCATTCCCTCGACTCCTGTGCCATCACTAAACTGCAGAACTCACACCCTACATCTCTAACAGAAATAAATAATCTACCCAGCCAAAAATTCCATGGCCAAGTGTTTTACTTTTGTGACATTGCTAAACTATAGAATTATTACCCTATATCTTTTACAGAAATAAACAATCTACCCCTGCCAATAATTCCACAGAGATGCTTTCTACTCCTGCTGTATCACTAAACTGTGGAACTCACTCCATGTTTCTCTAAAAGAAATAAACATTTTAATATAATTCTAGAAACGTATTTACTTCACAACTGGACTTGTTACTGTTCTTTGCAATGGCACTTTAAATTCTTATTTTTAGTTTTATATATTTCCACATTATCTACTCTGCCACTTACTCTAACCTGTATCTCTATTTTAACTTTTAAATTAACAAGCCCATCTCCCTAACATCCATATATCTCATCCCATAATTTTCTCCTTTCCCACATGAATCCTGTCTCATTTCTGCTTTTCCCCACACCCTCCACTCCAGTCATATACTGCTCTTTATACATTCTCATTAGGCTAATCTGTCTTCCACCCATTCATCTTACATTCAATATATTATTTTCTATAAACTTTTATAACTCGTTCTTAATTCTCCCATCACTGTATACTGACTACCCGTTTTACAGGAATACCTCACTTCTTCTGTAATCTATGTATCTTATAGTTTCGTCAACTTAGTCATACTGTTGAACATCCTAACTCTTAATATTTCTCACTTTCATGCTACAACATAACCATGTGTGGTTTTCATTTTTACTTTATCTGCCTGTATTACTACTGTCCATATAAGATATAGCGTCTCTCTCTCACACTCTGCATACTGTTTCATGTATTAATCTCAACAGTAGCTGTTATGCTGTTACAATCCGTGCATGTATTTAAATATTGTGTAATTTTTATTTCAATCTGTAGCACACTTTGTGACGTGTTATATAATACGCTATATTTGTGTTGTTGTTACTTTGTCATTTTATTACACTATCTGATTTTTCTTTCTTGTTTATGTGTCAAACATAAAGTAATTTTTGTAATATATTCTAAAGGAGCTTTTCTCCCTCAGCCTCTTCTGAGACAGTACTTTTTATCCCCCCAGATGGACTTTCACATAAACAAATAAAACTAATAAGAAAATAATAAGAAAACTGAATTTCAGAAGCAGTACATCAATGCTGATGTATAATATAATATTGATATAACATAAATAAAACATAATAAAAGCAGACATACTTTATTGTTTATGAGTAGCACAGACATACAACAGTTTGCACAGCTGCTTTACAGCACTTATTTCTCTGCTTTAGTTCTCATCCACGCTGTCTTCTGTACAGAGTTTGCTATAGGTTCTCCCTCTGACAATGTGGAGTTTTTCTAGGTGCTCATTAGCCCCCACATCCAATTAACCTACTATAAGAGAATTAACAAACTGAAAAGGTTGACATGCTTACATGTTCATGCTGTAAGTACTTGTATGTATATTCATGTGTGTGTGTGTGTGTGTGTGTGTGTGTGTGTGTGTGTGTGTGTGTGTGTGTGTGTGTGTGTGTGTCTATGCCCAGGAGTACCTGTGCTTATCTATCCATGTAAAACAAAGATAATGTTAATTTTTTGCCTCATGTCTACTATGACTTAGAGCTAACAATAAATTATACTGCTAATATCGATTTGCATTTTACAGAAAAATAGTACAGTACAATCATATCCATGCTGTGCCCTTTCTGAAGAAAATTGAAATTAAATTGCATTCTTATTATTACATATTTCCATGCATTCACATTATTACATGCATTCTTATTATTACGTTTCCATGCATTCACATTATTACATGCATTCTTATTATTACGTTTCCATGCATTCACATTATTACATGCATTCTTATTATTACATATTTCCATGCATTCATATTATTGCATGCATTCTTATTATTACATTGCCATGCATTCACATTATTACATGCATTCTTATTATATGTTCCAATGCATTCACATTATTACATGCATCCTTATTATTACGTTCCATGCATTCACATTATTACACACATTCTTATTATTATATGTTTCCATGCATTCACATTATTACATGCATCCTTATTATTTCATTTCCATGCATTCACATTATTACATGCATTCTTATTATATGTTTCCATGCATTCACATTATTACATGCATCCTTATTATTATTTTTCCATGCATTCACATTATTACATGCATTCTTATTATTACATGTTTCCATGCATTCACATTATTACATGCATTCTTATTATTACATTTCCATGCATTCACATTATTACATGCATCCTTATTATTACATTAATATATACGACATACATATAATCATATTATGCTTATAGATCCTTATTCACATTTACAAGTGCGTCAATCATTTATTGAAATATTGAGTTTAGTAGTTCATCGAAAACAAGGGATTTGTGGTCAAATGTTGAGTAGATTTCTTTGTACACATCATTTCCATCGAGTTTTCTCCCTGAACTAAGAACATTGTAGTTTGAAGTTTCTAGAAATTGAGAAAGTCCACTCAGTTTTCTTTTGTGCTAAATACTCAGCCAGCAGTTAGCATGATTTGCATAGCATGTGAATTTTAACAGATTTTTTCCTTGTATGAGTGTTTAGTTTTGTATATATAACTTAAATAACAGATAAATGAGCAGTAATATGTTTTTTTGCACCATATAATTTCAGGAATGTTATTAGATGGTAAATGCTTCAAACTGATCATGCATACAGAGATTTATCCACTCGGTGGCACCATTGGATACAGAATTACTGAAAAAACTGCTTTGCTATTACTTGACTGTTATGTGGATGACCATGTTAAATGCATGCTGTAACAGTATGATCATAATTAAGTAACTGGATGTTGTACATTTCTTACTTGTATCTTGTGAGAGAGCATTTTAAAAGATACTTGAACATGATTCCACTAATCTTAATGGCCTAAACTCAAAGATGCATGAATACAATATAAATAAATAAATAGTGCTGGAATTAACAGCTGTTGTCTCACTGACCTATTTGGAAAGGAATTAATCCTGACACAAAGGTTTAAAGCATAATGTCATACTAATACATTAATAATACAGGAAAGTCCCAATTAGAGTGTATGAGAAAGAAACTACCTCAGAATAAAATTGAATGTGTTACTGCTACTTTACCCATGACTGAGGCCTTCTGTTTGTAACATGCTTCAAAGTTAGAAAAGTAGCATAACAGTTTGCAGTTACTCAGAATTTGCTTTGCAAAAACTGAAGACCATTGTGCATGTATAGCACTTGGCATTGTATGTATAATTATGCTTTTTTCTACAGAAAAGGACATGCAGAGTGAAAAAGTGTAGGAAGTTCAGGCTGAAAGAACAGATCTTGTGCACAGCACTAAGCCTCTTTGCTAGCTTGTTACAGTTAGTTGGTACGTTGTGGATTCCATGACAGCAGTATTCAGACAAGATTTCTCATTGTGGAATTTGCAGAAAAAAATACTCCAGATATTTTGTTTGACTATGCAGGCCGAACATGAGGAAAAGGAAGATGAATTGGTGATATACATATTCAGCTCTCTCTCTCTGTCTCTACATATATATATATATATATATATATATATATATATATATATATATATAGGTTGAGAGATAGATATCTACGTAGACTGATATGTATGTATATATGTATGGATATATTTGTCTATGTAGTTGTTAAATTCAGAAGAAAAATTAAATACTCATCTTGTCCACATAAAATGCTATAGTCGGCTACACTAAATGTGAAACTCAATGTAAAACACAAAAAAGCTTTACTGCAAGGGGCAAGCCCCATCCTGCACCCAGCATAAGCCTTGCTACTTATATTTAGCAATTCCAAGATCACAGAACAATTGGGAAACGGGACAACTCTCTAGCCCCTTTGTGTGTGCAGATGTCCATCCTCACAATACATAGTAACCCTCAAGTACTAATCTATCCAGGCACCTGATAGCGATGGCACTAAATCAGGTTCTGAGTTAAAGCAGTTTTCCATTTGTTTATTTTTAAGATTTAAATTACAAAAAAATGATTACAAAATGAAAAAAAAAATCTTTGTCTACTAATTAATATATAGTTAAAGAATTATTATTCTAATGAAATACTGATTGTAACTACTTAAATAAAATGATCCCAAAACAAACTAGTGGTGACAGAGCATGTTACATTTTATTAGAATGCTTTCACCCTTCTCTCCCTGTCACACAGTAATAGTCATGTGTAATCTCTCTGTGGCCTGCGGTATAGACACAGGAAATTGTTTAGAATGCTGGGATGTATATACACAGACTGTGAATACAACACATGCATTTAGAAACAAATAACACACTGCTTTATGTGAAATAGTAGCAGGGCACAGGAAGTGGGTATTTAACAGGACACATGAAGTGTGACCATCCTTTTGGAGAAGTGAACCAATATATATTGTATGTTACTGACCACATAATAATATACAGACAAGTGTCAAAACATTAATGAGAGCCATCACATATACAGATGATGAAATAAAACATGGCAGACCAATCCAGAAGCATATAAAATTAGTGTGATGGGCAGAAGAGTAGTTAGGTTATTTGGAACCTAAAGTGAGACCCTCATTTGGTTCCCCCTTGGACCTGAAGAGCAAAAAAAAAAAAAAACATTATTCTAGCAACATTCTTATGGTTATAACAGCAACCAGTATTTTAAACTTTGCCCATGATGTGATTCCCTCAAAATGGGAACTCACTAAGTTACTAAATGACAGACATTTTAGTCTCAGACTTCTTCGTATCCTGGCTTCAGAGAATGCATATTAATGAAAAATATGTTATTCTTACAACATTCTATGTTTATAACCTCTGACTTGAACTAACTAAATAATGACAGACATTTGAGTTTCAGACATCATATCCTTCAGGAGATGCATATTGCAAAACACATTATTCTAGTAACTTTCTAAATGTTTAAATTATAACACTGTCTCTGAGCTGATCCTCAAACTTCACCTCACTAATAATTACAGACATTTGAGTTTCAGGCTTTCTAACCTTCAGAAAATGCATGCTAACACAAAGCCAGCTTTTCAAGTTTATAACAGCACTATTTAAATCTGTCACTCTCCTTTAACCTTTTACCCTACCACCACTATTATTGTGAACTCAATAAAATAATAACATTTGTGTTTCACTCTTCCTATCCTTCAGAAAAGGCATACTCATCATTATTGAACTTTAAAAAAAATTATCAGTCCCACTCTCCAAATTGCCAATGTTTTCGGCATACTCCTCAAGAACCCAGTAGATCCCCCTTAACGATCAGTGGTGTCTAGCAGGAGGTTCCATCACCAAGCCCATGTCCATCTACCCAGTAGCTCAAAACTTTGGTGGAGAACAACCTAGATACTCTGGACTTCTTGAAGGATGTCAGAGACATTTCCATTGGCTAGTACACTATCTTGCTTACCATAAATATGGAAATGTTATATACAGTGGTCCCACATCAATTCTACATCTAAGAGGCCATAGATGCCTGCAACAGAGGTATGGGTGCCTTCTCCAGGGAGACATAGTTATTAGGGTCCCTCATTGATTACCTTCTCCAAATTAATAATTTCAGGTTCCATGATGAGTATTTTATGCAAGACACTGGCATAACAATGGAAGAGGCTTCAGCAGCCAGCTTAGTGAACTTTACTATGGGTAAATGGGAAGAATAGACTGTGCACAATTCAATATTTATGGACACTATACATTGGTGTTATTGTTTCATAGATGATATTTTCATTTTGCAGCAAGGTGGTAGCAATAAATTACTTGAATTATTTGTGCACATCAACAATTCCACCACTTTTCAATAATTCACTACTCACCCCAGTCCCACACATGTCAGCTTCTTGGATCTAGCCATTATAAAAGCCACAGACACAGCAGAACTCTCCCACAACCTGTAAAGGAGCCCTCATATTATCAAAATTAATGTAGTGAAGTCACAGTGTGTAAATATGGTCAGCGTCTCCAAAGAACTGGCCTCTTTTACCAAGAACCTAATATACCTGTGGAGGGACTTCCTCCTCTGGGGTTTTGCAACAGGATGTTAAACAGCTTGCTGACTCCATCACAAAGTCAAAAAGCTGATATGACCCTACACTGAACAAAACAATCAGCAGGCTACTAGGCAGTTCAGGAGACAGTTAACAGACCCAGAATCAGAAAAAAGGAAGAGCTTCTTGACCATTTCTTAAAAAGTAGACTTTCAGGACATCGAAATAGCTATCATGGACAGCTGGGTAATTATACAAAATAGCACACAGTTAAGAAATATTTTCAAAAAAATGACTAATGGTTCACTTTTAAAAGAGCTAGAAGTATCAGGAATATTCCCAAGAAAACAACCCCTTCTCAGTCACTGGTCCCACAGGAACATACAAATGTTATCTCTCTGACTGTAGGTTTTGGCCAGCCATGAGTAACTTTGATTCACTCCCATGCCCCTTCACTGGTAAGTCCTAAAATATCAAACTTAAATGCAACTCCAAAAAAGCTTTGGTGTACAAGGCACAAGGTAAATTTTGCCAGGCTTTTAACATGGGTAAAACTATTAAACCACTAAAAAGACAGGTAGCAGAGCACATATCATAGATCAGGGCAATAAGAACCCCTTCTCAAGCACATGAGTGATTTCCCAGGCCACACAGGTTTTATTTCCACATTCTGGGCTCAATCCAAACTGTCGAATTTGGATCCAACAAAATATGCTGCTGGAGAAAAAAGAAATCTGAAGGCAGATCAGACTTAATGCTCATAGAACCCTTTGACTCATTTCAAGCAGCTCCATCAACAGTAGTTTTGACTCTCAAAAAATGAAACCATAACAACTACTACTGAAAAATCACTAACTATGAAGATGTAAAAATAACGCACTGTAAGTTGTTTTCAATTTCTATTTGTATTGTTCCATTTGACTAATCGAAGAATTTGTGTAACCTGTATACCCACCTAGGGGTAATACAGAAACTTGCACTGATAGGTTGGTTTATCTCCACCCCCTGTATTGACAAGCATGCTGAGCCTGGTACTGGTTAACATAAAAAGAGCAACTGAAATACCACTATATTAAAGAAGGGAAAGACTATTAACACCATTATTTTTTGTGCGTGTTTTGGCAAAACATCCCAGATGGACTGTGTCACAATACTACTTTCCCAGGATTTGTCCATGTAAAAATGGGAATATTTAACTGTTAAAATTTCTAATATCCATTTCATACTCCATCAAGAAGATGTGATCACCCTAACAAGGGATGCTACAAAAAGATGCTCACTTACACTAATGGTATAAATTTCCCTTAAAGTGGGAATCTTAAGCAGGTATACATTTTTTTGCCAATGCCCTTTAATCATCCCAGTCCATGGCATACTTATTTACTATATTTCACTCTTACCCCACAGATTCCCTGTGAAGGCAAAGCTCTTAATTTTTAACAACTCAGGTAGTGGAGATATGGTTATAGTTTGATTTACACCAGTGTGTCCTAAATTTAATTTTAATGCAACTAATGTAATATACTGTATACTGATGATTACTGGGCTAGTATTTTTTGGCCCATTGAAGATTATATTGTTTCTTTATTACTTCAGTGAAACTGATGAGATCTAGATAATAGCAACTTATAAACTAATGATAATACATTGTTACCATTTTTACCACTACCGATAAATTATGTTAAGGAAGGGGTGCCCAGGCTGGATTTTCCCAGTTTGGATTGGCTCAATTGCCTCCTAATGTGTCTCAGTCAATGAGAACCCTCTACCCTGGACACACCTCCCACTGAGCATTGTAAAAAACATGTATATAAGTTAAACTGATTCAGTGTGTAACTAAGCACTTATCTGGCAAATAAGAATAAAAAAGCTTTTATATGAAAACTGATTTAAGACAATTTTGAATACTTTCAACCAAAGGTAAATGAGGCACTGGTAAATGATACCGTTCATTGTAATCTTCAATCAACTCAGGTTTGTGGTAAATGATACCTTTCATTGTAATCTTGAAAAGAACAGAAGGCATGTACCCAAAAGCCCTTTTCAGGGATACCAGTGTATCTCTAATTATGTCTTTAAAATTATCCTTCCCAATTGCTTGAGAAGGCTTTGGATATGGACTCCATTAGCAAAGGGTGCTACTGTCCTTTAGTTAGTATGTTGAAGACTTGCATGGCTTTGCAGTACTTTGTGGTGTGACTTATCTGAGAGCAATATTGTAATGTTGTTAAGGATAGGTATATAAAAGGTAGGATGTTAATGAATATGGAAAAGAGTATTGAAAGCAAAATTGAGCTATGAGAATCTCCTGCTGAAATGGTCCCATTGCTAGATATATTAAGCCCATGTGTGATGATAAAGGTTGTATTGGTGAGTGAAAAGGTGAACCAAAATAGTGCATTTTCACTTGTACCAAAGTTGAATAATGTTTTGAATAGAAAGGGGTGTGGTTGACATATTTTAAAGCAATTTAGGTTGATGAAAGGAGCATCCATTTGCTGATTTTTTTTCTAAGCCTCAAAGATTAATTAAATAGTGTTTTGTGTGTGTGTGTGTGTGTGTGTGTGTGTGTGTGTGTGTGTGTGTGTGTGTGTGTGTGTGTGTGTGTGCTTTATTTTTGTGAAAGCCCAGTTGGCTTTTAGCTAAAAGGTCATATTTGGAGACATGTTCTATTGTTACATACACAGGAGTTCAGCAATGGTGCATTTTGCAGCTTGAATATGATTGGATGGATCCTTTCCCTTCATAAATCCAATTTGTCCTTTAGTAAGTAACAGTCCAACAGTATTCTATATTATATGTCAGTATTTTTTTATGAAATGCTAGTATCTTAGCTAGGATCTTGACTTCCATGTTAGAAAGCAAAGATGGTTGCTAAGACCTTATTTCCAAGTTTCCTTATGAGGACATGGAATAAAGATTACAATGACAGATAATAGCTGAAGCAGCCTTGACTCTCTGTTTAGGACTTCATTGCAAAAGTAGAGTATAGGGGTTGGGATGCAATTTCACAGAGCAAATTATAAAGTTCAGGATAGAGATGAACTTTCCCAGGTAATCTGCCGAATTTTATGGATGATAAAACATTATTCCCTCCTTCACCCATGAATCTAGTCTTGAGTTGTCATCATTTCTAGGAGTGGTATTAAAGAGGATATATAACATATATGCCCAGTAAGGGTTACTATCAAATCTCGACATTGATAACAGCAATAACCAACTCTGTGGTGAGGTATATTGAGGAATATCATGCTTCACCCTCATGATTAAACCACACCAACCATGGGTAAATCTTCAATATACCACACCCACATTGTCAGTTATTGCTATAGTAACTATCTCTGTGTTAATGGAATAATTAGCAGAGCATACACAATTAAGTAAGCTGGGTTAAGAAATAATTACATAAATAATATATAGATGGCTGATGTCTGATATATTAAATCTTTGCTACAAAATCTAAGCCCAGAAGTTAGGCCTGAATCCAGCCAATGGAAATGACATGCAGAGCCCTTCAGAAAGAGAGGGTCATCAACAAGGAAATGCAAGGTGGCTTAGAGGCATTCTGAACAGAGTCGGGGATGTGTGTGGGGCAGACCTGTCCTATAATCCCCAAGAAATGCCCCATGCATCCATATATCTAATACAGTGTTACACAGAATTGTGGCACATATGTGGCTTCTGACCTTAGAGAGTAGGACAGGCAAGCAAACAACTGTAAGGCAAGAAACTAATGGGAATCATTTGATGGAAGAGTATTTCAAGATCTTTACCCTGCAGAGAGTTAGACAGCAGAGTCCAGATTTGAGACTTTTCTATTAAAGAAGTTCTGCAGGTAGGTCTCTCGGAAGGTTTGTATGCGAGTGGGAAGCTGTCTCCTATCTTTAATGAGTAACAGGAGAGTTACATTATGCTGACTCATGAAGGAGGAATAGAGGTGTACTCTATGCTGGGAGGTGAAAGAAGAACAGGAAGGCTGCTGCATATTGCAAGGCTGATGGAGATTAGTTTTTATTTATTTATTCATTTGTTAACCAAGGTAGTGCACATTTCTAAATGGACAATGTTTAGGCTTCCTGGGGTATAAAAACAATTTAATGAATGAAACGATAAAACTGCGTACAATGATAAAGGCATATCATTGTGTAATAGCAACTGTGTTGAAAATATTTGCAATGACAAAAGCATAAGCATTGCTTTTATAATATCATAAACAGTGTTGAGAATATTTGCAAGTACAGAAATTAAAAAAGGCAACAAGTTGATGATAATATATGACATATACAACATGGTCAATAGATTGCACTGGGCTGTTGGAACGAAGGTATGCTGAGAGAAAGGTTTATAGAGATTGGAGAGAAAAGATAGGTGATGGTGGAGTGGGGAAAAGCAGGAGGTAATGAGGTAATTTGCTGATGGAGGCATTGGCAGGTTTTTGTTGGAGGCTGAAATTAAGGTATGGGAGAGGTTGCGGATTAGATTATGGCACTATTTTGGTAGCATGTGCAGTGAGCCTGTTTGAAGAGGATGTCTTTTACTTCTCTGTGGAAGTTATTGAAAGGCTGGATGGACTTAGCAACATCTTGGATGGCGCCCAATACCTCTAGAGCTAGCACTGTGAAGGTGTGTTCTGTGCTTTTTAGTTGTGGAGCTGATTAGGAATCTTAGAGTGGTAACTGTCAAGTGTTTTTCTGGGATTCTAAAGCCAAAATATGGGAAGGTATCAATTTACAGTTTATAAAACAGACAGCCAAGAGACCTGTCTTTCTTTGTAGGATGGGGAGTGATTAAAGTTTATTCAAGGTGAGGCAATGGTGTTCTTTTCTGGGGGAGAGAGTGATGAACCACAAATACTGTTGTTGGTTGTGTGGAGGAGGGACACATTAGCCTTGGGGGCATTTGCAATGTATGGAAGGCTGACTTCCAGTTGTGGAAGGAGGATTTCTTGGCAGCCTGACTAAGGAAGTGAGCAGGTCTAACTTTGGGGTACAAATTAATTTTTGAAAGTATAAAATTTGGCACTGCCTTAGCTTTGGGAAACTAAGCATAAAGAGGTACTGTAACTGTGAAGTGAATTTTAGAACCTGATTGTGAACCAAATTTTGTAAAATGATGAAGAGAAAGGAAATTTATTTTGTTTGCTATGAGAATAATTCAAATTAATTTATTTATTTCTATAAATACAATAAGAATGTCTAAATACTTTTTGTAAACATTAGATGGACACTACTTTCATGGCTTGCAGCACACAGAAAAGCAGTTGTATACAAACCACAGGATTTAATAAAATCCATGTAGAGATAGTGTGGAGCCTACAAGGAAGGTACCATGGCCATGTACATGGTTCCTCCTCAGTAGGGCGTCATGCATATCAATGAAGGCATGTTACTGGGGGAGAGCCATGTAACATGGTTACAGAATCAATGTAGGGAGTGTGTTACTTTGTCCAGAGATGAGTAACACCCCCTGCATTGCCAAAGTGCAGTAAATCACTGCATGGCTATGCATTATTTTTTTTATTTTAGGACAGCATGGGACACATCAATGGACACATGCCAGCCATCTAAAAATGGAAACCAGATACATTTAATTATGAATGCAAAGGTCATGTTTAAGCATAGTTGAGTGGGTTTGTGAGGTGTGGCGTGATGCTCAGCAGTGCTTAAACGTAGGTGAAAGATATTTGTAAAAGTATAGCAGCATTCTACACATCCACATAGTCAAATGGTTAGAGTGGCAGCTTTATGTGCAATAGGTGCAGGGTTTGAGTACACACAAAGGTTATTAAGCATTTATTTTCCAATTAGAAATTATGCCAATTATTTTTAAATTCTGATATGCTGTGCTCAGCTAAGCTCCACTAAGCCCTGCTAAGCCATGCCATGCACCACTTAAACAAGATCTGTTTTAGCACCAACTGGCACATTGCAGCTCTGCTTAGCTGGTTTGCGCACTAAGTGGTGCCAAAAACTGCTAAGCATTGGCAGTTTAAGCACTGCTAAGCAGACCTCAGCTGTTTTACACAGTGTTAAGTGACACACTGCATTTTTAAAAATTGCCCAATGGCTTTAAAGTGCAGAAAAACAGTGTATATTAAGGGTAATAGGTGAGAATACTGCAGAATCCATTGGAGGTCAACCTGTGAAGATACTATAGTAGGTGTTGGAGAGTGTATGTGCTTTTGGATGCAGTGGCGAAGCATTGAGGAGTCCAGGGTCATGATCAGACCCCTAGTTAAAAACCATGAAGACTGGCTCATGCAGGGTGGTTATTGGGGTTTGGAGTACAAAGCAAAGGCTTAGGACCAGCTGGCCAGGGACCTCACCAGTCCAACTGGTATCCTCTGGGCAGGTGAGCAGTGTCATCACCAAGATGACCTGAAAAGAAGGAAGGGGACTGTCTTGGATGCCTGAGTCCAAGCATTCCAGGTGGGCAGTGTTCCGCAAGTGTGTAAGTATGTTTACCTTTGTTTTACAATATTTAACCTTGAAATTTGTTAAACTGTTATGCATAATGGTGTGCTTCTCTCCCAACAGCTGCCGAGGTGAGAGCTCACAATGTTGAGGTGCATGCAGGGAGCCATGAGTGTGGTGAGTATAGATGTATCTTCCAATCTATAGTCATATAAGCAAGAAAGAGTAAAGCATTAACTGCCATTAGGTATATAAACAGTGTTGATTGTATTGTAATGAATGTGATCATAGACCTGGACTGCAATAAGTGACTACTGCCATGTGTACTACAATAAGCAGGAAAGAGTAAAGCATTAACCTTGATTAATTAAATGAAATAAAGTTTCTATCACAATAACTGTGGAATTACAGCTGTATTGCAACACCTGCATTACATTAATTGTTGGTTAATAAAAACTTGAAAGTACACCATTAAATGCATGAAGGCATCTGTAATGAACTGTTGTGCAACACTTTTGGAATGAGAGCTGATATTTTTACCAGTAACAATATATTGCATAAACCTGCAGTTTATTTAAGAATGTATAGGTTACCTAGTTTCTCTGCCATGATTGCATTTCATGCAGCTGTGACCAACTGCCACTGCACTGTATTAAAACACTATAGTATTAGTAGCAGATCATATTTTGTTTTCAGGTTAGCTCTAGGACAAAATCAGTAAGTCAGATATCAGCAATGACTCAGCAGCTCAGTTTGTTAACCACTGTGCATGAGGTGCATTTTGCTAGACACAGACCAAGGTTCGACTCCACTTCCATGTATTAATAACTATTAATGAATTACATATGTTATGATGACAGATATTCTCTCTACAGGACCTACTGGTAAATGGGAGAGGTAGCCCATAGTATCTGTAAATGCTTGTTTGTTCAGCTTTCACAAACTGTTGTAATCATTCTCACAAATGTGCTATTTATTCACACAATAAAGACAACAGGTCCAATAATAACAAACTATAATAAAATAAAAGAAATAAAAAAAGAGTAATAACAGATATAATTTTCTGCACAGGGACACAGGTACAAGGGTGAGCTTGCTCATAGTATGTGTAAATACTTGTTAGTTCAGCTGTCACACACTGTTGAAATCATTCGCACAAATGTGATATTTATCCACACAATAAAGGAAACAAGTTCAATAATAACAAACTACAATAAGATAAAATAAATAAAATGTGTAATGAAGGTATGGCTGTATTCCTGGAGTGTCTTGTAAAGGCTGATGCAGTCAATTACTGCATGTGATGCATATGACCCCTGCAGTCAGTGATAGTAGGTATATAAACAGTGTTGATTGTATTGTAATCAATGTGGTCATAGACCTGGACTGCAATAAGTGACTACTGCCATGTGTACTACAATAATAACAAACTATAATAAAATAAAAGACATAAAAAAAAGAGTAATAACAGATATAATTTTCTCCACAGGGACACAGGTAAAATGGTGAGCTTGCTCATAGTATGTGCAAATACTTGTTTGTTCAGCTGTCACACACTGTTGAAATCATTAGCACAAATGTGATATTTATCCACACAATAAAGGAAACAGGTTCAATAATAACAAACTACAATATGATAAAATAAATAAAATGTGTAATGAAGGTATGGCTGTATTCCTGGAGTGTCTTGTAAAGGTTAATGCAGTCAATTACTGCATGTGATGCATATAACCCCTGCAGTCAGTGATAGTAGGTATGATCCTCATGCCTGCCAAGCATAACATGATAGTTGTGTGCTCTCTGTACTGTACACATGCATGTCTCTCAAATGTCACGATGTCACAGAATGTAATTGCTATCATGCAATCCCTCTCTCACAGATGTCTCATTGATATGATTCATATGTCAATATCAAGTTACTAGTACATTAGCTCACAGTACTTCTTGGTAGTTATATAGGTCCACTTGATGT
Source organism: Protopterus annectens (assembly GCF_019279795.1). Taxonomy (NCBI): domain Eukaryota; kingdom Metazoa; phylum Chordata; order Ceratodontiformes; family Protopteridae; genus Protopterus; species Protopterus annectens. The sequence goes on along the minus strand of NC_056737.1, from coordinate 1,236,134,776 downwards.
GCAAGTTCTCTTTGTAGTTGTGTACCTGCAGGTGTTACTGCTTGGCCCACCCATAGTGTCCCATGTGGATAGCTTGAGAGGCATGTATGATGTATGTGCTACAGCAGCTATAGGGCACATTTACACTTAAAGAAAGGACAGTCCTGTAGAATAGATAGATTACTGTTGTCAGCTATATAGGCCATGATGTTATTAATGGACTGTATTTCTCTCTCTTCCCACCACTTATCTGCATATATTTATTATTGTTATATATTGTTTATGGTTTACTATTAACATATTGTTCCAAAAACTGTATTTTGCACATGTGCTTTATTAATGTTATGTATTACTATGGCTGCATATTAACATATCTTGTTGAATTACCTATTCTGTAGCCTTATGCCATAACTGTTACTGGCATATTGTGAATATACTGACTGTACTGTTATTTATTGTTGTGTTTCACATAATATGCATTTAACTGTAATGGGGTTATGTACAATGTTCTGGCATGCTGTTATTACTAACAGGTGTTTTGTTCATAATTCACTTCTGTTTATTTTTCTACCTCCATACCCACAGCTCATTTGGGTAGGCCAGTTCCTGGTAATCTGCCTACCCTCCCTCAGCCAGCCATGGCACTGGGTATCAGCTCATCTGGGATCCAAGCCAGTGGTGTCCCCTCCACTGGCCCTGCACCACCTTCGGGTAGAACTGCCTCAGGGGATAGGGCCCATCCCTCCCCAGGGAGGGGGGAGTTTCACCCAGGATCAACTACAGGCCATGGTGTGCAGGATTGTCCATAGGAGTTATGAGCAACGCCTGTGCTGGATTGAGGACAGACTCAACAACCTGGTGGGGCCTGAGGGTCCCGGCATCAAACCTCCAGCACAGCTACCTTCGGGGCAGTGAAGAAGCAGTGTTGACTGCCCATGGGTGGGGATCTCAGTCATGCTGCTGCTGCCTGGTGGCACATTCACCTCTGATTCCACAACACTTTCCCCATACAAGTTGTTTACCCCCTCATGTGTTACACACTGCCCCTGTATGCTGTCTTGTCAGTCTGAAAATGCAACTTTTCCTACCCAACTTACCTCCCACACATGCCTATATCCATTTCCCAACATTTCACTCTCTCCTTAAAAAAAAGGGCATCTGTCCCACAAAAAAAAAAAAATCACCCCATACATAGCTCTTTATTTCACGTGTCCACTATATACAGCTAATTATTACATTACTTAATCAACACATTTATGTTGCTCTTAGCCCTCTCTCTGGGGTGTGAGGCTCCAAATTCCAAATTCTGTAAAACAAGCTTAGCTGTTGCTGTACAAGAAATGGAAACCTATAGTACTTTCCTAAAACCTTCCTGCACAACCATACCTGCCTTTCAGTAAGTTTTTCCCCCTTCTTGCCACCATTTCACCACTTTCCTATCACTCCCTTTTTCTTTTCTTTTTTAAATTTAGCTCAGGTTTAAGTGGAACATTCACCAAAACCACTTAACACTGCTTAAAAGTGCCTTAGTTATCTTATGTGCTTCTCACAACGTTAGGCTCATCTGCAAAATAACCTCTTCTGCTAAATCTTGAACCTGGGATCCTTGTCTACTACAGCACAGTGCATTAGCCCACTAGACCACTCAGCCTAAAACTACAGCAAGTGTTTCCAGCAACATATACTGATTGCAAGTACATATAATGGGAAAAATGGGAGTGCACTTGTGACTGTGATGCAGACACTACACCAGTATGCAGTCAAATAAATAAAAAATGGATGTACGTGAGGCCTGAGATAGCAGGTATATCTGTCAGTTATACAGACTGTTGCAGAATGTCCACAGTTTTGCCCCCTACATTTGGCATGGTTTCATAAAAACATATCTGCCTGATAAAATACTGGCAAGTCATTAAAGTTTGAGGTTAGAAAATCATGACAGACATTTGAGTGTCACACTTCATACCCTTCATAAAACACATGCTAATGCACATCCTGTGTAACAGACTATATGCATGCACATATATCTTGCAAATACATATGCCACAGCACTGACTCAGTAGCTCAGTCTGTTAAATCCCTTACATATAATACATTTTGCCAGCCACAGTCTTGGGTTCGAATCCATTGTATTCCACTTCAATTGCATTCTTGTGAATACAGCAAATAATGACTGAGTCATGCAATTTTAACCCAAACAGATTGCTTCTACTGAAATAACTTCTATCCATGTTTGCAATTCAAAGGCCTGTAGGTAGGGACAAACTGCATGTATTTGTATAGCCTACCTATATATCGCCTATTACTCTCTGAATGGCACTTTTACATAACAGATGTACCTTAAGCACATGCCTTGACTGGACTGTTATGAGTACCCTCACCCTGGCTCTGCTGTAATGACAGAGCTGACACTGATCCCTCAGTGACACATACAGCTTGCTTCCCTCCAAAGTGTTCACACTCCCCCTATGTGTCTTAGGCTGCAGCAGCAGCTCCAGCCTGTAACATATACAGCTGTATGTTAAGCTTCCTGCTACAGACCTAGCATACCTCACAAACCCTAGAACAAGGGATCCAGACAACACACATACATAAAGGAGTGGGGTGGCAAAGGTCGAGGGACAGGGGCATGTTTTACAGTTTGCCCCTACAAACATAGTGAGCTGACAAATTAGCAGCTACTGCAGCAGTATACGTATTCTGATGTGTATGATGTGTGACATTCACATGTCTCATTTGACAATGGCCACACATAGCAAGTAGAACTGTAGACATACCTCATAAATCTCAACAGTGGACAGTATTTGTACCTACCCTCTGCTATACTCTAGTTTTCACACCTAAGAAAGACTAAAAAAGGGGCCAAGGCCTACATGAAGGCCTTAGAAAGTGCACTGTGGTGCCTTGTCATTGGCTAATGAAAGTGCAACCCAGCTGTTTTGGATGCAATTACCAAGTCTGAGCCATGAATTGGTGCACATGCAATTGTTAATGAGCATGACCTACAAAAGGCAAACAACTGCCTATGGGAAACAGATCTGTAAGTTGCTTTACCAAGACAGAGTATGATTTAGTAAGATTTTTTCTTGAGGATTTGTTCACAAAAGGATTATGTCACTCTACCAGGTATGTCATACAAGTCACTATATAACTGGAGATAGGTGGGAGGAAGCAGGAATGGGGAATAAGGAGTACAGCAGTAGGCCTGTAGTACATCTCTGGGAATGACATGGTGGTGATACTCTGCTGTCCAACAGCTGCAGGCATGCATCTCACCTGAGTCTGCTGTGAATGAAATCACAGCTGTGGTCCTCTCACTCCCTATTACAATGGTTGGCTCTTGTACGAAAGGTAATGGATTGTGAGTTAGGCATATTGACAGTAAGTAAGGGTGGACACAGCTGTCATATCACATGATGTACTGTCCTTCAGCTTCTCACAGTCTGTGAACGTGACACAGTGATAGTTCAGACATTGTAAAAGTGTCCCTGACTATCTCTGATATACTCTGGCAAGGTAATTGTTTTCAAGAAATCATTCATATCTCATCACTTGAAAGCTATGGCTAACATACCTAGCAACCCCCTAAAGCAGGAATTCAGGTAATAGCCATTATTAGTGTGGGGGGGGGCAGGCCCAACTTCAGTGACAGAGTGTACATATTGGTCATACAAAGTAAGAGTATGAATAGAGTAACAAATGTTATCGTAGCATACATTTTTCCTGAGGGTTATGGCATGACACTGTCAGATTCTCTATGTTCTGACAACAACCATCAATTATTGGCCACCTGTTTGCCAGACATCCACATGTTTGTGCCAACAGGACTACATATATCAGGCACATGTACACATTCTGCAAACTTCTGTGTACTGGAGATGAATGATGCCTAAAGGGAAGATATACTACAGCAGGTTTGCATTTCTGTCTGTCATTGTGGCACACTGGTGTTGCTGGACTGTTCCCATATGTTTGTAATAACACACACCTATTTGTCTGACAGTGACTGTATGACATAATAGTGGGACTTTGCCCATAAAGAACAAACCACAGTAGACAGCATTGATGAGTGTGGAGACATACAGCAGACTCTGTCACTGCACACAAGGACATAACCAGCATTGCTACTACGTTGGTGATAGCCACATAAATAGTGGGTTGATAGACTGTGGGGTATGATGAGGGAGGTAACAGTGGATAGTGCAGGTCATTTTGGTTGTGCAGGGTCTGTATATAGTGGATATCCCTGTATCTGGTACTGGGATGTGTTCCCTCTTGATCTCTTTCAGGATGGATGCATCGAAGGTGGCACTCACCATGGCTTCAGACTGCATCAGAACATTCTGCTGTCCTAGAGTCACCAGCATCATGAACCATGTGCAGCACTGTGGGCTGGCCTTGCCACAGCAGTCAACCAAATAGGGCTACAGGACAGAACCAATGAGCAGATCTGACAATGGGCAACAGATATGGTGAATGCTGCATGGAAAAGGGCTGCCGCTGTGGCCAGGAACTATGCTACCACCAGTGGATGGTCTGCAGCAAAACAATCACTCTCAGTCACAGAGGAATTTCTGGCAAACCTGAGTTCATCCACCGGCTCCCAAACATCCATCACCCCATACATTGTGGAGGTGGGTGCCACAGCATCCACATCAGAGGAGCATCCAGGTAGGGTTCCTGTGTTGATCATCAATGTAATACTGTATCAGTCATTGTGGCAGCCTCCTCATACCAGTACATGGGTGTCAGGTCTATCTGCTTTTTGGGGGATTTTAATGCACAGTTGTGCATACATACTCAGAATGTCAGCAATGTAGACAGTATCACATTAGCTACTATACATGTTGGTATACACACATATTACCCTGTAACAATGCCATATTTGGTATTGCTCACAATACCTCTCCCTCACATTTCCATAGGTACATCAGGTGTGGCCAGAGTCCAAGATCCTGCACCTGGTAAGTGTGATACTGTTGTCTTATGGATAATATATACTCTAAGAATGTTAAGGGCTGCCATTTTGACCTAGGCACAACTGTTGTGCTTAGCCAGAGTACAATACTTGTATATTCAATTTCAGAGGGGTTAACTGAAGTGCATTGAAAAGGTAATCACAGTTATGTATTTGCAGGGGCAGTAATACATTTGCACTTATTGTTGAGGTCCATGCAGTCTACTATACAGGAGGTAATCACTGACAGATGCCTGTTCACACACAATATAGATGGTACATACCTAAAGCAGTGATACTATAACTGGCATAATATGATCAAAACAGGTGCAATGTGTTATAGGTGTAGGTCTATCAGATACTTTGACATATTGCTTATCTCATAGGTGTATAGTACTGGCAACATTAACCGGACGTAGCTGCAGTGTATGTTATAAGGGTCTGTCTTGTCTGTGTATGTTGTAGTCTGTTTGTGTGTTGTGCATGGGATCAGAAATAAGATGTGGTATGTGTAATGCAGTTGTGGCTTCTCAGCTGTATATGTGTGTGTGTGTGTGTGTGTGTGTGTGTGTGTGTGTGTGTGTGTGTGTGTGTGTGTGTGTGTGTGTGTGTGTGTGTGTGTGTGTCTGTGTGGATTACCATGCATAATAGCTCATGTAGTAATATGCTCATTTTGTCTTCCTCCTCACAGGTGAATATGGGGGTTGGAATCTATCCCCCTCACAACCTGATGTCAGTGTCTCATCGGACTCTGGTGATGATGGTGGCCATACTGAGACACAAGTGGGATTGTTGGGGGCTGAATTTGTCTCATGGGTTGACATACCACTTCCTTCCCCATTGTCCCTGCACACAGTCAGTATGCCCACACATACTCAGTCCCCTAAGGCCACAGATATTGGACAGCCTGAGTGTAGCAACGTTAAACAGGAGAGTGTGGCAACTATGGCATCAGTGAGTGTAGACACTGGCTATAGCCAGAGAGCTGGAGAGGTCCCACAGAGGTAGATTGACAGGGGGGCTTGAAGGAAGACTGCTACCCATCCACCACCTGTCACAGGTGTCACATCTTTATGGATGCAGCACAGTCTGACATACGTGACTCCCTCTATCACATTGGTGATGCCATGGATTGTGTCACTGATGTAGTGAACAGATGGTGGGGTGAGACATTGTCAGTCCTTGAATGAACATTGTACTGGAACATCTGGCTGGAGTCAGGCATCGGACATGTGGACGTAGGTCAGCAACACCATCTGCTGAGAGTCCACGTGGCTGTGCACACTTACAGTCCTGTAGTGGCAGTACCTCCAGCAGTAGAGAAGGGAGTCTGCTGTCCACACAATGACATGGCACACCATAGGCATATGGTCCCATGGGGGACTGCAGCCCAGCAGACACCAGTCAGCATCAGGTACTAGCAGCGCATCTGACCTTGGGCATGGTGGTGCCAGTGCCACTACTGGCAGAGCCAGTTCCCATGTTCATGGCCAGAGATGGTGAACTGTCCACTCTGCCATGTATGGCCCACAGTTGTCCAGCATAGACATGTGTGGGGCTAGCACTGGGCTTGACTGTGTACATGCACACACTCAAGCATGACTGTCACATGCAGGTCACCAACAGACACACACAGCATCTCTCCATGTCACAGCTAGCTGGCACCCCTTCCTAACTCACACACATGCTGTCAACTGTTTGGCAAAGCCTAGGCCTCTGGCATCCCTACATCACACCCTGTGCATGTATGTGATGATACCTGTGCCACATCCCTGCCATCCATAACATTGATGCAGGGACATACAAATATGTGTCTGATGCACAGAGCAACTATAATACATTACATGTAGTTTTGTAGTGTGGTAGTGTTATGCCATGACAGGTGCTGTATGCTGGCATGTGTCATGAGTACACATCAAACTTTGTGTAGCTTTGTTGCATGATGTTAGATTGGCAGTAGTGTTGCAGAAGGACAGGTGTCTCACAGAACTGTGTATGTTTCTGTTACAGGAGTCTGAGTGGCTAAGCTATGGAGAATTGGCAGCAATACAGCAGTACAGGATGGCATGGCAGCACAGGTGACAGATGACATCAGCAAGATACAGCTGTATACGTGTGTGGTTACCTAGGTGCATATCTGTAGAACAGTGTGTCAGGGACAATGGGGGCAGTCAGTGTGATCATGCATGCATGCCCTGTGACAAGGCCTGTTACCCTTGATACGGGTCACCTGAGTGTTCTGTACATACAAATATAGGTGATGGCAGATAGCATTTTTGCCTAGGTAGATGCAGGCTATTTAGGGCCTGCAGCTACTGACAGGGCAATAAAATGCATGAAAATTGCACACCCATATGTGCATTGCTCCACGGGAGTATATTTCCACACTCACACACAGTTGCTTTTATTGAGATTAGAACCCTTACTGATCTATTAGTATTCTCTAGAGCATTGCGTACTTATGCATGGAACACAGAGCTTACCTGTTTTGAGACTGTCAGCCAGTGCAGGTAAGGTGGATGACATTAGCAGGCCTTGTAATGGGGGGTATTCAGGAGGCTGGCAAGTAGTCACAGGGCCTTAAAATGTATAATCATTGCACAGAGATAAGCATGTGTACCCTGCTGCAAGGGGTAAAATTTACACACACACACACACTTGCTTGTTGTGAGACTAGAACCCCTTCCTATCTATAAGTATACACTAGAGCACTATGTGCTTATTGCATGTGTCACAGAGCTTATCTGTTTTAACATTGTCAGCCAGTGCACTTCAGGTGGATGACATCAGCTGGCCTCATAAAGAAGACCAATGTTGAGGAGGACACTAGTCACAGGGCCATAAAATAATTGACCATTGCACAGACATAGGCCAGATGGGCATGTCTGTTCTGCTGTAAGGGAAGTATCCATGCACACACACACACACACACACACACATACACACACACACACACACACACACACACACACACACACACACATATACACGATGGCTGATGTGAGATTAGAGCACATACCTCCCTACTATTACACACTGTAACACACAGTACTCGTTGCACATGCCTCCTATTACATCTGGTGTACATGTGGCTGCAGCAACAGTACTTGTGGGTTACGCAAAGTGGCCTTGTATTACGCAGCATGTGTGGCCTGCAGAGTGAACCTGCTTTATGCTGTTATTGCATCTACTGTCCTAGCAGTGGGGACCTGTTAATACCCCCTGCTATGTATGTACAGTTAACAGTATTGCCATTTCTAGCCAGTTGCAGTTTGCTAGGTGGACAGTTGGCCACTGATAATATGGCCTGTCCAAGTCCTGCATTGAAGCCATTGTACATTACACCACTTGCTCACCATTGTCTGTCTGCAAGATGACATTCCACAGGCACAGGGTTCTGTGGTTGGGTGGATTATGCCATTATGCAGACTTACTGTGTTACCATCAGACAACTGCTATGTGTGCAGGTGCAGATAACCCCAGCATTCTGCATGTGGGTGTGCAAATTCGTACACCCCCACACACATACACACATGCACACACACACACACACACACACACACACACACACACACACATATATATATATATATATATATATATATATATATATATATATATATATGGATCTAGGACGTTTGATCGAGAGAAAATTCCTTTTTCCCCACTGCAGTGCAGTCTCGGATGGAGAATATTAAAGTAGGGGGGTGTGGGTGGTTATACAGTTTTGAATGAAACCAAAACCCTGAATATGCAGGACTGCAGCTGCAGAATCCTGTGCATCACAAATTACTTGAGACACTAGTGCAAACAAATACATCTATCTGGTCAGCACTTATGTAGGCTGCAGCAACAGGTTGCCAGAATCAAAACCAGCAGCCCACCTTACTGAAATTCCAAAATGCCAGTGATCCACCAAATAAATTAAGGAAGAATGTTGAAGTGGAGACCTGTAAACATTCTTCAATTTGTATGCCTTTTTTAAGAGTTTAACACTGAGCTGGCCAGAAGTTTCTCACTGCACTTAAAAGGGGACTCATTTGATGCTTATGTGGACTTAGAAGATAAGGATGACAGAGGCTATCAAAATTTGAAATGAGAAATCCTGGCAATGGCTAGATGTTATCCTGAAGCATTGATGCCTTAAGTTCCACAACTGGGTATTCTGTGTGGACAGAATAGGCAAGGTCATAAATCACTGAATTAATTTATACTTTAAACATGTTGTTAGAACATCATATAAACAAGACAAGTGTTTTTTTTTTTATACCGGGGTCATGAGTTACAGGGGTCCAGAGAAGTAAATATTGTGGGAAGAAATATCCAGGGAATTGTTATGGCTAGGTTTGCATAGGCCCTAGGGCCGATAGCCTAGTACAAACCTATGAACCTATAATTATTGTCTGCATACAAGTTTAAAGGGCAATCCCTGTTAATTATGTTGGCATTCTTGAGTAACTCCAAGTCTTCTGAACAGCTAGGCATTTTACTAGATCATTTTGTTAAACAGAACTTATAAGTCCTATACTATACCTATATACACCAAAAGCTAGTAACAAGATTTTACCATATTATGTTTCTTTGTCTTCAAACAACAAAGCACTGCCACCATCTGATGTTTGCTTTAAATGTTCTAAACAGGGCATGTAGCCAAGTACTGTTTGTCCTGGTCCCCTTCAATAAACACATCACACCAAATGACATTTGACGACCTTTATTAAACTTCCATAACTTTGATTACCAGTTTTACTTACACTGGACATAGTAAAGTTGATTCTAAACACAACATAAACATCCTTGTAATGTTAATCAGGACAGCATACCTGCTCATCCTGCCCGGTAAGCAGTGTCCACAACTTTACTTGCTTACTTTACTTATAAACCTCCTTGTAATGTTAATCAGGACAGCGTACCTGCTCATCCTGCCCAGAAAGCAGCATCCATACCTTTGCTCGCTTATTTTACTTATGAAGCAGCATCACTTCATAGACCATTCCTCAAATTACCAATTACCAACCAAATAAGCAGCATCCTTACCTCCGTTTGCTTACCTATTCAGCAAACTTCCTCCAGCTGCTCATTTCCTTTCCACAAATCTTTAGAATAAACCTCCACACACTGGAGGAGGAACAGAAGAGGGCAAGCCTGTCCCTCTTCTCCGCCTACCCCAACTAACATAACCAAAATTCCCACCAAACCACCAACAAAAAAGGGAGGGAGGGTAGCAAGTTCATGCCAAAATGTGATTACTTACCCAGCTACACTTGTCTAACCCCTTAAGCCCCTCCCATCCTTATCTAATTTCCTCCCAATCATCCCTCCCTCCATTTAACCCTTTCACCTCCCCCATCCACTTAATTCCCATTAATATATCAGCCTAACCCCTTCTGAAGATGTCCCAGGACAACATGGTTTGTTACCAAACCTCATAAACTACTGACAACAATGATACACCAACAAAATATGTTAATGCTAGCCAAGAAATAGAACTTAAAGCATACCCATGGAAATGTATCAGAGGAATATGACAATGTTGAATGTTTATTCACTAGAAATGTAGAATCTCTGCTCTGTCTTTTTTTAAACCTTTACTGAATTATCACTTGGGGCATAGGCAAATTTAAATTTATACAAAAGTAATCAAACTGTATTAAGAAATTAACATTAACAGACATTATGCTTCACATAAATTGCTATATATCATATAACCTAAGAAACATTACATAAATTCTTTAATTTCTGCCCATTTTTTAAACAAAACCATCACTTACGACATAATCAATCATACATTTATAGAAATGAAAACAAACCACACAGACACAATCCTAGTTGCAAGCAATGTTTCCTGGAATTCATTAATTCCAATGCCCTGGACCAGCTCATTCTTACCCCCACTAGAGGAAGCAACATCCTTGACCTGGTCTTTACTAACATGGGCGACCGTTGCTTTACACCAATAGTCAAATCCTCCCTGGTTAGATCTGACCACAAACTAATCACCTTGGAAATACACATCTCTCCTAACCCCCACCCCCCGCAAAGGTAACCACCATGAAAATCTTCTACAAAGCTAACTTTGGGCTCTAAAAAACAGAGGTGGCTAACTTCACAGCACCCATACAAATGGAGAATAGTTGCATGACCGCCGAATCATGCACCAATGCACTGTATGAACAGGTACACAAATGAATGGATCTCACCATACCCAATAGAACCATGATGCTCTCCTCCAAAAAAAGGAAGCCCATCTGGTGGTCCCCTGCCATAAACAAATTCTACAACAGAAGGAAGAAAGTGATGCAGAATAAGGTGAAGTACCAAGACTAGAAAAACTACCTTCTCAGCCTCAACAAAAAGTTGAGAACCCTCATCAAATCTTCTAAAGCTAGCTATGAGAACAGAATTGCAGCAGATAGTAAAGACAATCACAAGGCCTTCTATAGTTTATTTATTTATTTATTTATTTACATTTGTTTACACAATCAAAAGAAGTAACAATGCAAAGTAAGTAAAACTGTAGTAACGTAAACAGTACAGATGTATGAAGAAAGCAATTGTGGTACATAAAATGTAGAACTACACAATAAAATGTAGAGGTGACATTGTAAACACAGGAAGACATGGAATGCCCAGTTGATAACTATGTTTGGATAAATTGAAAGAATAAACATTTATATCTTCTAAGCTTGTTTAAATTGAAAGTTATAAGTACGTATACTAACATATCTATATATATATATATATATATATATATATATATATATATATATATATATATATATATATATATATATATAAAATCTCCACAGCAATACCCAGATTTGCTCTGAGCTACTGCACAATGGTACCTGCTATACCAAGCCGACAGATATTGCCAATATACTGGCCGACAGATTCAGTGCCAACTTTACCTCTCTCTCCCCCCGCAAAGGATCAATCATAATACTAGTAGATTGCCAGGCACGCAGTATTACTGCTGCACAGGTTAAAACAGCACTGTCCAAGGCCAAGAATACAGCTTCTATGGGACCTGATAATATTACTGGCTGTGTTCTACATGAACTACAGAGTGAACTGGCACCACACGTGTGCCCTGTTCAGTCACAGCTCACCTCAGGCTTTGTCCCTACTGAATAGTGCAGTGCTATAGTCATTCCTCTCCACAAAGGAGGAGCAACTGCAGACCCTGAGGACTATCACTCTATTAGCCTGATGAGTCTGAATTGCAAAGCTATGGAGTGCATCATCATGGACCTAATAAACAAGGATATAGGGAATCTCCAAACTCTGGATCCCACGCAGTTTGGTTTTGCGAAGGGTAGATCATGTCTGCTCAACCTGGTCAACTTCTTTGAATCAGTCACCAGAGCTATGGAGGAAGGCAATGTGGTTCATACAGCCTACCTTGATCTGGCCAAAGCCTTTAATACCATTCCCCACTCAGGAATCATAGAAAAACTCACTAAGCTAGGCATCAACCCCTATATCACTAGGTGGGTTGCAAACTGGCTCACCAATAGAACCCACAGTGTGAAAGTAGCTGACTCCAAGTCAGACTGCTGACCAGTCACAAGTGGAGTCCCAGAGGGATCGGTCCTGGGTCCTCTCCTGTTTGGTATCTACTTCTCTGAAGTCCAGGCCAACACAAGCGACTCTGGCTGACAAAGTTCACAGGTGATTGCAAGTTGGGATCTATTATTAACTATCCAAATGATGTTGACATCCTGCAGTAAGGACTCATTGAGACCAATGACTGGTGCCAGAACAATAGCCTTAAGCTCAATGCCAAAAAATGTGTCGTCATCCCCTTTGGGAAAAACTTGGTTCCATGAATTACCACATTGATGGTAGTCCACTGAACACAGAAGGTGTTATAACAGATCTGGGAACACAGGTCAACAGCAACCTCTCTTTTGACCACCACATTGCCACTGTGGTCAGAATGTCCTTCTATATGGCACATCTTATTACTAAGGGTTTTGTATCCAGGAAGAAAGAGGTCATTTTCTCCCTCTACTCTTCGCTCATTAGGCCAATCATCGAGTACAATTCCACATTTGGCATGTACCTCATTAGACACCTGCAACAACTGGAGAGGCCAGAAAAGTACCTCACAAATATGATCCTAGGCCTTAAACAGTTGTCCTATATGGACAGACTCAATAAACTCCAACAATTCTCTTTCTCATATTGCCTACTTAGAGGCAATCTCTGTTTGACTTACAAAGCCATGTCTGACCCAGCTCTTTTAGAAATGCTGCATCTAAAGAAATCCCAATCCCTCAGCACCACATGCTCCAGAGACCTCAACCTCAGTACCACAATCAACAGAACATGCTGGAGGGACAGGTTCATAACCCAGAGACTGCCCATGCTATGGAATAGACTTCCCATACATGTCAAACAGAGCACTTCACTGGCCCTCTTCAAGAGAAATCTTGATCAGTGGATGGGAAATAGAAAATTCACCCCAGGGATCACTCCAGTGGCTCTAATTGACAGAGGCACTGGGAACTAATGTCGGTTGGCAGGATGACAGGTAATCCTATGGACTTGGCTTGTAAAGGCTCCAGGGCCATTATCCTAGTACACACCTATGAACCTATAAATCTATGAACAATAATCATACTGAATATTATATCCATATAGTAGCAGAAAAATATGCTAAGAATGAAGTCAACACTGGAATAGAGGAAAAGAGATTCTGCTGATAGGGATGACTGCTCTAAGGATATAGACAATAGACAATAGACAAAAGGGGGCTGGAATTTATTGGAGAAAACTGGCAAAGGAATCAAGGTATTGAAAGCAAATAACTAGAGAGGGAAAAGTAATAGACTGGGAAGAAGCCAAGTATTTATTTGGACTGGATGTTAGAGATTGCCTTCCCAATCAAGGATTAATATCAATGTATAGGCAAAGAGAATAAAATACGGGTGTCATAAATAAATGACCAGCACTGGAAGAGTTTTTAGTATTACTGAGAACAGAAGCCGCCATTAAAAATGAATCTATACTCTGTCTTTCAGCTAGTAATAAACATGTCAGATGTATTGTGGTAAAGGAAAAATAACAGCAGGGATTGCTGGATTATTGGAACATGATTACAGTAGTTAAAACATAATATGTCTGCAACCATCAAACAACTAGCAAGTGAAACTGAGGTGTACATATATGGAGACAATTAGGAATGCACTGCAGTATAGTAGAAATGCAGACTCTCCAGGTAAAATGTTACATCCTGTAGTTCAAGTGCCTAACATACCACATGATGTGATAATTGTCCAAGGCTTTCATCAATTTAAAAAGGTATTGATGTTATGGAGTGAAATGTTCAACCAGATACACTGCTAATGATGTATACTCACCAGAAGGGAATGGTAAAGAACAAAAAGGCACAAAAGAAGCTAGCATTTGTCTTTGAGTAAGAGTGCCACATAAATGTAATAATATAATTTTGTAAAAAAAGTCATATGAATGTAACATTATATTTTTGTAAAAAATGTTATTAAAAACTTAATGAAGTCAGTTTAAATACTGACAAGGAATGTGAGTCTTACAAAAAGCCTTTAATTGTTAAAGTAATAAGAAAAAAGGGTCAGTGTGGAAACTGACAGCCAAAGATTTATTGTAATGAATTCACCAAATTAATTAAATGCAGAAATTGAGGAATAAACTGGTAAATGTCATACATAATAATTCATTCATAATGGATTCATGGAGCATGTACTATTAATGGATACAGGCAGCTTCTAAATACTTTATCCCAACTATGGGTCCCCTCAAATTATCTACAGTATGATCCCAGTTATTCCCATCAGTAGTAATATATAATTATCGGCCATGTTATGGATAAGGCCAGCTGATAACCAATTGGGATAGGCTATTTAGAGCACAAAAAATGAAATTAGCTAGGCTTAAAATATCCTGCAAGGGCAGCTGGTCTTGTACTTACCTATGAACCAATGAACCTATGAAAGAAAAGAGAAAGAAGGACCTGAATATAATTATAAGCTTATATGTGCTACAAAAAAGCATTGAGTCAGTCAAAAACAGAAGTAGACGTCTAGGGTAAAGAAAATGAGAAAATACAGAAGGACAGAAAAGGATAATGCCATTACCCCTGATGGAAGAACATCTTTAACAACAGATGCCTTTATAGAAGATGCATAAGATGAATAGGGAAATGGCTGTACCTGCATTTGTAAGGAAAAGGGCAGTGCCTCTGTTTTACATTTTAATACTTACAAAATACCGGCTTGGGTGACCTCATGATAATCCACGTCAGTTTCAAGAAAGTGGTGTATAATGATAACACAGAAAGTAAAGATACAGAAAATTTATAGCAAGTAGACAGTGAACCAAGGGAGCAAATCAGTCCCACCTTTTACCCATATTTTGAACTAAGAAATATCTTTATAAGGTAACCAAATCTGAATATGGAACACTGAACCAGTAGTTACTTTTAGAGCATTTCACAATATTTGTAAAGATGTTAGCACATAGCCATATTCTTTGTGAACTTTTAGGAATGGTTAATACAACAGCTAGAATTGTAGCTAGTTTTACTGATCTGGAATTAGGAAGGATATTCTGTAAATTTGTATAGGTTTCACAGAATGAAAAAGAGCAGCACCCAGTCATGGGTTTAGGAACCTTTAGATATCCTTTCTCATAGAAGATGCCCCATTTGAACATGTAGCAATGGACAGTATATCTGTAAAATAAGGTAAGGGCTTCTGGTGTATTCTGGCAATTTATGATTTTACATAAAAATTTGCCAATGCAGTACAGCTACAGAGGCCATAGAAAATAATAGTATTAGTAGTGTTACTTTTGTATTGGGTAAGAAATTTTCAAGAAATTCTCACTGGCTAAGGCACCCCATCCATTTCCAGAGTAATGCATGAACTATTCCAATTTTATAAAACTTATATAGGAACATATATCTAGTTTAGCACTTAAAAACTGTTTTTAAAAGCTGTACAAGTGTGTGGGAGAAACTGGGAGAAACTGTTTCCTTATCTTTTCTTTGGTATGTGAATGGTTTTCCAAGTTTCCACTGAATTTACATTGTTTGAACCACTGTACTGAAGACATCCGTAAGTCTTCTTAGTTACAGTTATACAATGTTAGGAAGAAAAACTCCATTTAAAAGTGTCATAGGACATTTTTAAATCATGAAGGCCTAATTAAGAACCTTAATATTCAAGTGCAACTTAGACCTATGGATGCAAATTTACCCCCAGACTGTTATCTGTATTACTAAAGGACAGAGGCCACTCCTAAATGCTTTATCCCATGCATGAGTCCCCTTAAATTATCAAAAATATGATCTCAGTTATTCTCAATAGGAGTAATATATAATTATTGACCATATATTGGGATGGTTAAGACCAAACTAAAACCAAATGGGATTGTTTATTTCAAGAAAATAAAATAAACTGGATAGGCTAAAATGGTCCATAATAGCTAGTCTAGTACTTAACCTATGACCCTATGAACCTATAATGCTTATGGTAAGACAGCACATGTGAGAGCTCAGGAAACATATGAAGTGCATGCATGTTAAATTATGCTCAGAAAATTCAGTCTGGAAATAAAGGAGTTGTACTACTTCACAGCTGCTGAAAATAAGCTGATTACAAAGTGAAAAGATTCTTTTTAATTGGTAGAAATGAAAGTGAACAAGCCTGTCTCAACTCTGTCTCTTGGTAACCCTTCCCAGCTCTCCTTCCACAGGAAGTCTGGTATCATGTGATAGCGGTGCTTTACTGTCAGCCTGGGTGCTACTATTCATCTTTGCCCTTGCCAACACTCAGTCCAAGGGAACATCAGTACCCACAAGCAGCTGTGGCTCACCTTCAGTCTCACTGCTACAGGGTAGCTCTCTCCCTGAAGTAGCCACCCCACAAGTCCTGGCTTCAAGTGTGTGGTCTGTCTTGGTCCTCCCCATGCTATTAGACCCACATGCTTCTTTCCAAGCCTGACTGCTTCTAACTGCATGCACACAAGGTACTGCATTACCAAAATCATTCCCTATCAGGACAGCTGCAGGGATATCCTCAAACACACCTACTTGCTTGCTTCTTTTTCTACCCTCCAAGTCAAGGTGAACCCTAGCCAAAGGTATTTGGAATGGGGTCCCTCCTAAAGCTCTGACTGTAGTAGACTGCTGAAGCAAGTAGTGCTCCTCTTTTACCATTGCAGGCTTTACAATGGTTAGGCCAAAGGCTGTGTCTCTCTTAACAATGGTCTATTTTCCATTTACTAAGATAAGATATAACTTCTTGTAGTAGTTTAATACCCTTGTTGTCTCCAGACAACTTACTGCTGGCATTCTGTCATTCCCACTTAGTGGCTCTCCCACCGTTTGTTCCCCACCTTGCCCCCATGGACATCTACATGCTACATGGCCCCACTGGTTGCATTTAAAACAATTAACCCTTAGTCCCAGCTGTGTACCTGAACTAGTGGATTCCCCTTCTCTGGCAGACTCTGTTGGGGCTGTTTAGACTGCCCACCATGGGTTCCCTTAGACCCATGTGCTGGCAATAGGTATCACTTTCCTGTGCAGTGATGCCCTTCTTGCTAGGTATAGGTCTCCCTTTTTCCTTAACTCCTCTGCTGTAGTACATTCCCTATCTGCTAACCAGATTTTCATGTCCTCAGGCAATGCACTAAGGGCTTGTTCCCTCACCAAAAGGTATGCCGGCCTTTCAAAAGTGGTGATCTGACAACCACTCACCCATCTATGAAAATAAGTGCTTAACTCAGCAATATATTCACACACACTTTCATCTGTCTTGAGTCTATGCTCATGAAATGTTTTTCTATAAACTTCAGATGCTAACTTAAAACATTTTAACGTTTAACAGTATTACAATTTAAAAAAAACAAAACTGCCACCAAAGCTTTAGAACTCACTTGCCCTGCACAAAACAGATCCAGAGTAAAAAGCAAAACACTAGGACTTGGAGATGGCTGTAAAATCCAGTATAAAAATCTTTATTCAACACAAGCGCTTTTGTGGGTCACCCCACTTTTTCAGATGTCTAATACATTTTAAAAAACAGCTCTTGGTTTAAATATACACCCTCTTGGGATACATAATATTTATAAAAGCCTATTTATAAGATATCTAAATCATAATTCAAAACTGAATAACATTTCAATGTACAATCACAAGCACAAAATGCATCTGCACATATTTACATTTTCCAGTTGTATTCTCCAAAACACATGATCTATATATCTTATAAACAGGCTTTTAGAAGTGTACATATATATATATATATATATATATATATATATATATATATATATATATATATATATATATATATATATATATATATATGTTTCAGACTTCTAGTTCAGTTAATAGCATGTACCTTGTGGAATGTTGCTTTAAATTGAAAGTGCATGTTCACATTAGAATAATTTATTAGTGGGTTTTGATCATGTGTCCCAAGAGGGTGTATATTTAAACCAAGAGCTGCTTTTAAAATGTATTAGACATCTGAAGAAGTGGGATGACCCACGAAAGCGCTTGTGTCGAATAAAGATTTTTATACTGGATTTTACATCCATCTCCAAGTCCTGGTGTTTTGCTTTTTACTCTGGATCTGTATTATAATTTAAGTGATCAGTATCTGACAATTTAGAAATTGCAGTTACAGCTTTACGGTGGAGTAAGGGGGCCAGGAACCATACCCAGAGCGCTTGGTCAACATTATACTGTTTACATACCCATACCCATATGAATGAAACTATCAAAAGTATCCCCCTCTGTAAATTGTGGAAGAAATATACTGACCTTTGTTGCTTCTGGGGTTCAGTTAATCCCCTCCTCATTACCTCCATGACCCTGGCAAAGAGTCAGCATCTCCTATTCATGTTGCCTCTTCCTCTCATTCTCTTCAGTTTCCAGACTTCTCAGTCTCTCTGCTGCTTCTATTTACAAATGTTTGGCCTACAGTTCAAGTCACTTTAACTCCAGATAGATTTTTACGTCCTCTGTGGAAAGGCTGAACTGTCCGTTTTCAGAGAGTTGTACCTCCTCAAGGCCAATCTAATTGTCCTCCTGGTTGCTGGTCTATGATCCAGCTGTGACTAAGGCCACAATCATCGCTATGGCTGGCATACCTTAGTCCTTTGGCTTGGCACATCTCAGCCAACTGGCTCTTTGACAGCTTGCCATACTTCTCTGCTGACATCCTTGCCTGCTCTCCATGACTAACTATGATGTTAAACTCAAAATTATTACATTTCAACCTAACCTTCTGTCCTTCATAGATAGTATGTGAAAGCGCTTCATTTTTTCATACCAATAGTTTGTTCATTTTTTTTCCTTTGTTATCTCTGATCTCTAATATTATTCTGACATTTGTAAATAAACCTAGGAAGATCACCTAAATGTGTGCTACATTCTTCATCATATTTGATGCACTTCCAATTGTTATTGAGGATGTGTTTAATATGGTCAATACCATTGCCATACATAATCCCCATGGTCAACTCATAATTATTAAATAGGCAGTTTTTTTATCAAGGGCGCAGTTTAGGTTTCTTAGAAATTTTAAAATGTAATTGTTTAATTGGTGACAATCACATTTTGGTTAGTCATGTGATTGTTTTATATAAAAGTAATGTTCTAAGTGGATTGTGCTATGTTCTGATGAAGTCCCTGTGAACGTAGGACAAAAGTGCTTAACATTTTAGTTTTAGCAAATTATCTTTGTGATGTTAAACAATCGTTTCTCTTGCTGCCTTTTAGGATGGAAGTGGTTGCCCTTCTTTTCTTTGTTATTGGTTAAGTGACTTGTTCAGAGCCACATGGCTTTCTTAAGCACTATCAAGAAGTGAATGAAGTATAACACCTCCTTAAACAACATTTTTGAAAAGGCTGTGTGGACATAGTTTTGATTTTATGTCAGAATCATAGCTCTGGAAAATACAATGCTGGCAACAACACAGTTTGATTGTTCATTATCAGCTGTCTAAATTAAGCCATTGATACAGAGAACATTTGGAGCAGTGCTCATTAATCTTTCTAAGGCCTTTTACCATGTGGGGACATTGACTACTGCAAAGGGTGTGTTTATTATCTTGCCTCAACACTATTTTGCTCTACCATTTCACTGACTACTTGAAGTTTAGCTTTTTAAGAATGTCCTATTTACACCTACAGTATTCACTTCAGTCCGTAATGAGTGAGGTACAATAGGGCTCAATCTTTAGGTCTCTGCTAATAGCAATGTGAATCAGCTCTGTCATCATAAACACAGGAAGGAAAAAACATGTTCTGTTATGCAAATGACATGATAATTTTGGAATCTGATACTTCTGTAGCTCACAAAGTTGCAGTTAAACTCACATTTACCAGACCTTTGCATAGTTTGACATTAATAGGTTCATAGGTTCATAGGTTCATACTAGGTTATCTGCCCTAGGGCATTTATAAGCCTAGCCAGAGTGTGTTTGGCTTTCGCCACCCATTTTAAATTAATTTTGCTATGTCCTTTTTCGAGGTTAGTATACTGTGCCTCTGTCTAACAGTGACACAGAAGTGATACCCGGGGTAAACCTATAATCTCCCATCCACTCATCAAGATTCCTCTTGAAGAGAGTCAATGAGGGACTCTGCCTAACCTGGACTGGGATTTTATTCCAGAGTGAAGGGAGCCTCTGGGTTATGAATCTGTCCCTCCAGCATGTCCTATTTATTTCAGTGCTGAGGTTCAAGTCTCGAGCGTGTAGCTCGATGGGATTTGGATTTTCTGAGGTGCAGCATGTCCATTAATTCTGGGTTGTACATGGCTTTATCGTCAGGCACAGATCGCCTCTGAGCAGGCGGTATGCCACTGAGTAGAGCTGGAGTTTCTTTAACCGGCAGCATATGGCATCTGTTTGAGCCCTTTGATCCTCTTGGTGAGGTACTTTTGGGGTCTTTCCAGTTGCTGCAGGTGTCTGGTAAGGTACATCCCAAAAGGGGCATTGTACTCAATTATGGGCCTGATGATGGATGAGTAAAGAGGCACGATGACCTCCCCTGATCTAGATGTGAATCCCTTCATGATTAGGTGGGCTATATAAAATGTTTTTCTAACCACTTTGGCCACGTGGTTGTCAAATGAGAGATTGCTATCAACTTGGGTCCCCAGGTCCCTAATTACTTCTTCTGTACTTAATGGATTACCACCTATGTGGTAATTTGTGGACACTTTGTATCTTGAGGCCATGGCTCTGGCACCAGTTGTCTGTTTCTATGAGGCCCTTTTCGAGGATGCTTGTGTCGGCTGGAGAGTCGATTATGGCGCCCAGTTTGCAGATGATTTTTGAAAAAGAAAGATGATTGGGTATGTAAAATGAGGACTTGTATCTAGCTGGATTAGATGAATATGTGCTTGAAGCTTTTCAATCATGTAAACATTTTATGTTTCCTAGAATCCTTTTCTTACCTTCTCTGTAAAGATTCATAAAACTGTGAGCAAATGCTTAGCAATGAAGGGCTCATGTTGTGAGTCAGTAACCAACTGTCCAAGAAAATAAGGTGTTCAATGTGCGAGGTATATTTAATGAACAGCATGAATAGGCCTTTCTAATTGTGGGTGGTATATCAAGAAATAACCTACAAAAACTCCAGACATCTCATAATAAATTCTATTATTTTATTACTGGGGCTAATAACAGACAAGATGGCTGCCTCTGTACTAAAAAAACTGAGTGGCTGCTGTTTCTGTCGGACCTGTTTTCCTCAATGGTAACTTGATCTACAACTAAATATGTTTTGATAACTATTTGACTATTTTCTACCTGATTTCCATTAAAATTTCCATCAGGTTGCTCATCATCTGAATCCATAGACAGCTTTCTTTTTGTTTCCATTCATCACTGATGCATACACAAAAGGTGGTCTGCAATATAAACCTCCCTATAAAACTTACTCACTAGCACCATTCATCATGTAGCCAGTCTGCATTCACTGCACAGCATAGGTCGCTCTGTCAGGTTACAGGTGAATGTGCCTATACTGGTACTATATCACAGACCAGTGATAATTACAGTAATGGCTGACCATTTCAAGTCAGTGGAATATAATTGTGTCTTCATTGTCCTTGGAATTAAATGTATCTAAATCTACATTCCTTTAATTCTTTTCCAAGCATGTCCATACTGTTATTGCCTCTTAGTTACTCATTTATTTTTATTTATTTTTATTTTCATTTGTTGACCGGGCTAGTCTAACTGGATATATGTCTATTTTCAGTAGAGGCCCAGGGAGATAAGCTCCGATGAAAACAATAACAAAATCATATGTACAAATTAAAGTAAACAATGCACAATGCAGGTACATTATTGAGAATACTCAAAGAGGTCAGAAGTTACTCTTACTGTAAATTATGGTAACTGGTCCATGAATTAGTCTTCTGGTTCATCTCAACTACTTGAATGCATGCATGAGTGTATGTATGTATAAAACAGTCAGCTAGTCAGTCAATGCCAAATGCAAACTTTTGCAAGCATTTCACAGTAACTATATGTGAAATTGTATTATGCTTGATTTTCTTTAAAGGTGAATATCTTGACTTCACTTCAGTGACAGGACTACAATACATGTGTGAAATATATCTAAATTTAGTTGCCACTACAAAAAATATAAATCTTATATATTATAGGTTCATAGGTTCATAGATAGGTACTAGGCTATCTGCCCAAAGGCATTTATAAACCTAGCTAGAATGTGTTGGCTTTTGCCACCCCCTTAGATTAGTTCCCTGTGCCTCTGTCCAGCAGAGCCACTGAAGTGATCCTCGGGGTAAGCTTTCTGTTTCCCATCCACTCGTCAAGGTTTCTCTTAGCGAGGAGCTCTGCCTAATGTAGATTGGAATCTTGCTCCAAAGCATGGGAAGTCTCTGTAACAGGAATCTATCCCTCCAGCATGTCCTATTTATTATTTTGGTGAGCTTTAGATCCACAGAGCATGTGGTTCAAGGGGATAAGCTTTTCTTTAGGTGGAGCATGTCGATCAGTTCTGGGTTGGACATGGCCTTGTATGTCAGGCAGAGATCACCTCTGAGTAGACGGTATGCAACCAAGTACAGCTGGAGTTTCTTAAGTCGAGCTGCATAGGGCATCTATTTGAAGCCAGTGATCCTCTTGGTAAGGTACTTCTGTGGTCTTTCCAGCTGTTGCAGGTGTCTTGTAAGATACATCCCAAATGGGGCATTGTACTCTATGATGGGTCTGATGAGTGATGTGTAGAGGGGCACAATGACCTCTTTTGATCTGGATGTGAACCCTTTTGTGATAAGGTGTGCCACGTAGAAGGATTTTCTAACCACTTTGGCAATGTGATTATCAAAGGAGAGTTTACTATCTACTTGGGTCCCCAGATCCCTTATTACATCTTCCGTATTTAGGGGACTACCACCTATGTGGTAGTTTGTGGGTACTTTGTTTTTTCCAAAGGGGATGACTATGCACTTTTTGGCATTTAGCTTGAGGCCATGATTTTGACACCAGGTGTCCATCTCAGTGAGACCCTTTTGGAGGATGTCTGTGTCAGGCAGATTGTCAATTATAGCCCCTAGTTTGCAGTCATCTGCGAACTTGGTCAGCCATAGTCCTCCTGTGCTTGCCTGTACCTCTGAGAAGTATATGCTGAACAGGAGGGGTCCTAGTACTGAGCCCTGGGGAATGCCACTTCTAACCGGTTTAGAGTCAGACATAGCTCCCGCAACTCTTACCATGTGGGTTCTGTCCATGAGCCAGTTGGCATGCCATCTTGTGACGTAGAGGTTTATGTTCAGGCTGATGAGCTTGTCTACAATACCAGAATGAGGAATGGTGTCAAAGGGCTTTGCAAGGTCTAGGTAGGCTGTGTGTACCACCTTTCCCTCATCTATAGCCTTGGTAACTGTCTCAAAGAAGTCCACCAGGTTTAGGAGGCATTATCTACCCTTAAAGCCAAACTGGGTAGGGTCCAGTGTTTGGAGGTTCCTAATGTCTCTGTTAATGAGTTTTATGATGATGCACTCCATAGCCTTGAAGACCAAGCTAGTCAGGCTTATACGGTGATAGTTCCCGGGGTCTGTTGTGGCTCCACCTTTGTGGAGCAGAATAACCGTTGCTGTGCACCACTCTATGGGTACGTAACCTGTGGAGAGGTTGAGTTTGAACAGTGTGTTTAGGTGAGGGGTTAGTTCATCTTTGAGCTCATGTAGGACGTAGCCTGGGACACTGTCCGGTCCCATTGATGCTGTGTTTTTGGCTTTGGAGAGGGCTGTTTTAACCTGAGTGTCTGTGATTTCAGGAGCTCTACATTCTTCAGGTATGGTTATGGGCCCTTTTGGGGTGAGAGGGGGGTGAAGTTTGCGCTGAACCTGTCTGCCAGGATGTTGGCAATATCGGTCAGTTCAGTGTATTTTGTACCATTCTGCACTAACTCAGAGCAGATCTGAGCATTGCCACTTAGATTCTTGACATAGCTAAAGAATGTCTTGTGGTTATCTTTGGAGTCCTTGGCAATTTTTCTTTCGAAACTTGCCTTGGATGATTTTATGAGGGATCGTAGTTTCTTGCTGATACTGATCAGGGATGTCTTCCCTTCTTGGTTCATAGGTTCATAGGTTTATACTAGGCTATCTGCCCTAAGGCATTTAAGTGCCTAGCCCAAATTTTGTACCCATACCCACCCTTATAAAAAAAATACTGTGTTAGTTTGTTGTGTCTCTGTCCAGCAGCAGTGACACAGAGATGATCAGGTAAACCTCCGATACCCATCCCATCCACTAGATTTTTTTTGAACAGAAACAGAGTCAGGTGCTCTGCCTCACATCACATGGACTTTGTTTTTACCCACAGCATGTAGATAACCTATCCCTCTATCCTATCCCTATCCGTTATATCCGTTTTATATTTAAGTCAAGGTTGGTAGTGGTTGGGTGGATTTGGATTTGGATAGATGGAGCATGTCCATTAATCCGGGTTGGACATGGCCCTTGTATTGGTATGTCATCACCTCTGTCACACAGGTGAATGACTCGATAGAGCTGGGAGTTTCTTCTTCTCTTTGGCAGAATTTGATAGCCTTTGGACAGATTTGTGAATTCTTTTGGTGAGGAACTTTTGGGGTCTCTCAATTGCTGCGAATGATGGGTGAGATACATCCCGAATGGGCGGCATTAATGATTGGATAATGGGAGTAAAAGACAACAGGGAAGGAGAGGAAGACACTTACTGAATCTGGTGAATGATCATCAATTCAGGTGCAAGGTCTTTAAGGTCTTTCTAACCTTTTTAGTGTCAAAGTGTCAAACTGTAAAGCCCTTTCCCCAGGTCTCTGATAACCTCTTCTGTGCTCTTCTGATTGCCCTGGAGTATGCTAGGGGAGGGTTACCTTGTTTTCCCGAAGGGGTTTCCCTAGGGTTTTTTGGCGTAATTTTTAAGCATTTTGCTGGGCCAGCCATCTGGCACCGTGGATCTGTTTCCATGAGGATCCTTCTGAAGGATATCCATGTCACTGGGCTTTCCTTTTATGTCGTCTGCAAACTTTGTCCCGCTGAATCCTCCATCCCTGTACTTATCCTCCCATGTTAGCCAAACTGGGAAAATAGGACCGAGCCCTTGGGGAGGGCTGTGGGACCCCACCGAGGACACCACAACATCACTTGCAGCCAACAACTCTGACAGCGGCCAGCAACCTGTCCCTTCAGTTTCTGTGTCATCTTTGCAACCCATCTTGTACATTTAAGACATACAGTTTTCCATATTTTTTATTGTATTTTTTGAAAAGAAACAGTGTTGTATTGTCAAGGAACAACTTATCATCAAACTTTCTTTCATCATCAACAAAAGTCCTCACTTCATCAAAGTGGTCCAAGTGTTTTCAAAAGCCAAGCCCTTGACAGGTCAATGTCTGGTTTCCCAAATCCTTGCAAGTTATGTATATCTTTGTTTATGAGCCCATTTATGATCCTTGTCCATAGCTTTTTATGGACTTCCATTGCTTTGTTATGGGGAGGTACTTGAGGAGTTAAGGACATGGTTACCTTTATGGGAGCACGCCCGCCGTCACGCCACTCCAGTACTACCACAGTTACCGTGGGTAAGGCTGAGATTTAAACAGCTGCTGTATTGTAATGCTTGAGTTTAAGTAGCAATTTGCACAGTGTCGTGGGGCACGGGGACACCATCATCCCCATTTTTGCTGTGTTTTAGCTTTAAGAGAGAGTTTGCATCACCAGAGTCTGAAGCTCGGAGGCTACACTTACAGGGTCGGCTGGGAGAGTTAGAGTCGAGGGGGAGGGGGGGGAGAGGGGAGTGAAGTTGCACTGAAGTTGGTCTATTTTATGTCTGATTTTATGGTGTTGTGATTTTGACTGGAGTTTCCACTAATCTCCCACATTAGCTGAAAACACCCCTTAGAAGTACATTTTAGAAGTTCCTTGCATAGCTGAAAATTTTTGCATTGTCCTTTGAAATTCTAGCAATTTTGGATTAGTTGATTTATCAGTTAATTTTTTAGGTGCTTTATTTTTAGCGGGTGATGATTTTTTTTGTCTTTTTGTTCGGTTTTGTGTAGGTTTCTCCTGTTATTTTCTCCTTGTGTAATGGCTGGGGTGTGGCTGGGGGGGCCGTTTGCCCTTGTTTGGAGTCTTGGTTCTTGGTTTTATTTTTATTTTGGTGATCCCTGCAGTCCTTGGTTGGTTGTGTTTTCTCTTGTCAGGGCTTCGATAGGGTACACCAGTTATTCCTAGTGTGAAGTTTGCTGAGTGAGATACCAGTTTTACCAGAGAGTTTGTGGGAGAAGTTCTGATTTTCTGGTTGGTCTTTTTTATGTTGTTTGGGGATGAGGGATGTGGATTCAGATCTCTGTGATGATTTGTTTATGATCAGATCTCACCAATGGATTATATACTTCCGATTCCATTTTCATTTGTGACCAGTGCTGTGACAATGAACCCAGGTATATTTGGCTCTCAACGTGGGAACAGTGACGCTGGCTGTTGAGTGGCCTTAGGGATTTATGAGTTAGGGAAGTCTAGAAGTTCCTAGTTGAGCTTTAGTAGTACATTTATACCTCCAGATGGGTGATTGCTTGAGTATGATATCATGGTTGAGTAGTAGGATGGTACCTTTCTCAGCTTTGTATTTGGCTGTGGTTGGTTCCTTGAAGATTTGATTTGGCCTGTAGCAATTTTCAATTTGTAGTGTGCCTATGGTTTGGGTTTATGGATGCTGGTGAATTTCAGCTTGTGGGGTTACTTTACCTGGAGGTGGTAGGTATCTTTTAGGTGATGGGGATTACAGCCCTCCTGCAGTGGTGTGGGCTTAATTTTGTGCACGGTGCAGTGATATGAGGTAGGACAGGTTAGGTGCAGTCAGGAGCAGTAGACCAGGTTCGGTTGATATTGAGAATGGCCATCTCCCAGCATCCAGATTTGATTTTCTAGTGCAGGCTCGTGCATAGACTAGCCTAGACTTCTTTTGGTTGCCTCAGGTAGGTGCCATTTTGATTTGTTTTCTAGGGTGGTAGGTTTGCAAGGGGCCTTGCCTTTGCTCGGAATCTGAATGGGAGCAACCCAGGTGCCGGGTGTCCCCCTGGGTGCATCAAGCAGGTGTCCCCTTAGAATTCCAGGCACAGACGAAGCATATCAGTCATCCCAGACATTACTGGATCCCAAGTGAAGGAAGAATGACACCTCTCATTAAAGGTATGTGTTAATTGGCTTCATCTTGATAGATACTGCTGTGGCATCATAGACTGCTGAGGATGCTGCAGAGAGCGGGGTGGTCACACCTGCCTGGGCTACATAATCAGAGGGCTCCTCCTCGTCTCTTTTCATGTAAGTGGTGGAGAATTTTATCTGCTTGTACGTTGCCGTGGGGACTACCTGTGTTGTGTTTGTATTGTACTTGGCTGGCTAGACAGCGTGCTTGTCATCTCCTTGCGATGTGCAGGAGTGGTTTAGGTGTGTGCGTGATGTGTGTCTTAGTCAGCCTGGTGTGTTGTGTTTGTTGTTGGTGTGACTATGTTGGCATTAACTTTGCAAGTAGCTTTGTGGTTGTGTTGTTTGTTGGGTGTGTCTGTTGCTTGCAGTTGCTTTTGTGGTTGTGGTGTTGCTTGTGGGGTTTCTTGTTTTTGTGTGTTTATGTGTTTGATTCAGTGGAGTGTAGCATTATGTGAGGCTGGTTTTTTTGTGGTGTGGTTTGCCTTCTCCTCCTGTCTGGTCTGACTTGTCAGTAGAGAGTTAGCTCCAGCCTCCAGTTTGGCTAAATAGCTGCATCTCTCAAGTATTTATGTGTGTGGGAGGAGGAGAGGAGGGTTGTTCGTGTACATGAGGCAATTATGCCATTTGCCTCAAGATCCCCAGATTCACCAGCTGGACCGATTGACAACTGACCTTTGACATGCTAGATCACTATTGGGGGAATTTAATTGAAAACGATCCACAGAAGCCTGAGAAGTTGCGTTTTAGTGGGATTAGCTTCCAGGAAGGAACGAATTTTTTTTTTTTTTTTAAATGTTGGACATGCAGGGTGATCTGTAAGCAACCATTCATTTGAATTCCAGTTGCCCATTGTTAGTTGCGTAGATGATGATCTGAAATCATCAAAAATTGCCAAGGACCCTTTAAAAAAAAAAAAAAATACTGGATTTTACTTCTTTTCCTCTAGTGTGGAGCACCCAGGCCCCCCATGCTGGTGACCAGGTCTCCAAAAGATAACTGGGATTTTACTCTTTTCTGTACTAGTTTCCTCTTTCTATTGTATAGCTTGTTTATGGCAGGAGTCCACCAGACTGGTTTCCTTTTCTTTGAGGAGTGAGGCTTGGTATTTCTTGGGATAGCATGATCCATGCATTCTTGTAGGTGCCCGTAGAATGCATTAGTAAAGGATTTTGCAGCTTGGACAATGTTATCCTTTAGCATGGGGGCTTTGAAACTTTCCACCTTGGTCTTAAGTAACATGAATTTGCTTTTGAAAAGTTTTTCACGGTGGTTTCCTTGTCCGGGGGTGGGAGCGGAATGTGGATATCCTAAGTGATTTGTTTATGGTCAGATCTAACCAGTGAGGGGTTGACCTCTGGTGTGGAGCACCAGTCGCCCATGCTGGTGATGACCAGGTCCAATATGTTGTCACCTCTGGTGGGAGTGTTGACCAGTTGATCCAGGGTGTTTGAATTTATAAATTCTAGGAAATAATGGGCAAGAGAATTAGTACTTGAGTAGTTCTCCCAATTAATGTTTGGGTAATTGAAATCACCCAATATTAGGGTGTTTGGTAGGACCTTTATGTTTCCCAGTGTTTCCAGAAATGCAGAATGGGGGTCCTGGGACATGCAGGGTGATCTGTAGCAAGCTACCATTTGAATTCCAGTTTTGCCCATTGTTAGTTGCACGTAGATGATCTCTGAAGCATCATGCTGTGCCACTAACCTGGAAGTGTGGGTATCCTTGATGAAAATTGTCCATTCTGTCTCTGAGAAAATGCCACTGTCGAAACTCTTTGTATTGGGCATGACATTATGACCATGTTAACTTGAAAACTGAGCTGCATTAAATTCTTCAAGGATAGAATGGAAATTTTAGAGGTAGCAAATACTCAAGTAACCAAGAATAAGTCCTGGAAAGCATTACTTGTATGGCTCAAAGTTAGGAAATGACTATGTGTCTTACAGCAATTCACAGTGACAGTCAGCAAATTGTTATATTCAGTTTCTACTAGCAGCAGGTATAATATTTTTCTTTTTTTGTCATCAGCAGGTTTTACATTAGAAGTGAAACCCTTATATAATGGTCTATAACACTATTGTTTTCTGACACTGGAATGACATTTAATCCCCATATTGTGAATGCAGAATTATATATTATGATGCATATTGCATGAGGTAAATCTGAAAGCATGTCTTTACAATTAAAATGCTTAACTTAGTGCACTCTGCAGCAGACTGTTGCAATATGTTTTCCGGAAACATTTGCTAGAGATTTACAAAGAGCTTCAAAGATATTGTCCTGTGTTTGTGGGCAACACCAGTGGCCATACAGATCCATTTTTTGTTTGTTTTTTTTGCATTTTAGTTTATAAGTAAATGAATGGGAGAGAGATAGGATAATCAATGCAACCAAGACCAAAGAAGCACATTTTATCGTGTGAAAATATCAACAAAGGAGATTATTCCAAGCAAAGCAATGTTTTGAGTTTTAACTGAAATACTCATGTAACCAGTATGCTTAGTTCCATCTTATACTGCCAGAGAAAAAGTCTCTTGTAGTAACTCTGGCTTTCATCTGGAAGGAAAAAATTCCAGTTTCCTCTCCAAGGTTGCTTTTCACTTTGGTTGGTTCTGTTTCCTAGATCTACTACTGTAGACACTTCATTACAAAAGGTAAGCACTGCCTCATTGGCTGTTTCTGAGTTGGCTTTTTATTCTACAACAAGAAAATCATTAAAGACACCTGATGTTGTTAATATACCTCGGAAACTATCTGGCCTTAATGCTACAAGTCCAGTTTAACAAAACACTTCAAACAAAGATATATCACTCTACTCACAATGTAGTATGTATCAATGATATAAACACTGTTTGCACATATAGGCATCCATTACATCAATATGTACATATATTTGGGTTACAAGTGCCTTCTGTTTGGTGGGGACCACCACTCCCTGCTATAGCTGACCTTACTCAGCTTGCTTCTGTCAATTTCATGTCTAGTGGATGACCTGTGTCCCCAAAAAACATCAACTATATATTATGTTAAGCCATGACAAAGTACTACTTCACTCTTCAATGATTTCAGTGCATTAAGAATCTTGCCTTCAACAACCTTTTCAGTATTCTTGGCAGTCAGGTCACTAGGCTACTGTCAATTTTTACAATACTGACCTGATTCATACAATCAATACAGCTTTCATTTGTTCTCTCAGTCACTGTGACTGACAGTATGACATTGCTGCACTCAGCCTGAGACCTCTGTATTGTGTCCCCCTTAAGCCATATCCTTGATACCTCCTGTATGGCCTTTCTTTGTAGATGTGATAATTTTTAAAGTTATACAGTAACCAACATTTTCACTTGAAGTATTAACATAGTAGTTTTGAATCCAGTTTATTCTACCAGGCAGTCCTGAAAGCATTTTCTTCCCTTCCAAAGGGATTTCATCAGAATCTACTACCATTCCAGATTTCCCCATTTAAATACTTTTATATGGCTGTAAGGCACGAGAAGTTGAAACAAATTATAAATAAAAATTGGACTATACTAAAGAACAACCCAAAATTATGGCGTGTAGGAGAGAATAAACCTTGTTTTGTCTACAAAGTTGGTCCAAACTTGAAAAATAATTTTGAAATGCCACTAACATCTATTAACAAGTCTGGTACTGTAAAATGTGGTAATTGTTCACAATGTAGACATATTTGTCAGGAAGGGGAGATAAAAATTAATAATTTACTTGGGACAATAATTAGACCGGAAAAAGGGAATTGCCAGACAACTGGGATAGTATATTTGGCTATGTGTAAATCCTGTTCCAGTTTCCACGTTGGTAAAACAGAGAGAAGACTGAGGGACAGGATTTACGAACACACATACCAAATTAGTACTAAAAACCTGAATAATGCCCTATTTAAACATATCAGTACATCACAGGACTGTAAAGAATTTGACTTTGTCATTTTAGAGAGGGTTAGAAGAAATCCGAGAGGTGGTGATTATAGGAGTTTTATAGAAGAGAGGGAGACTAAATGGCAAATTAAATTGCAAGCAGGCCTTCCACCAGGCTTGAATGAAATTATTTCTAAGCCTATTTTAAATAAGCAAGTATCTCATAAGAAATGAACTTTTCAAACAACCTGTTATTATTTATTTACTATTATTCATATATTTATATATACAAATTTTATACTAGGAATGGTAAAAGTCATTTTTTGGAAAAAACTTGGTTTGTGGATTTAATTGTAGATTAACATATTTATGGAAGTAGTTTTTATTCTATGAACATTTAAATTATCAAACAAGTGAAAACAAAAACCAGAAGACAAAATTACCCTGTACTTGTGAACGCCAAGGGAATTCTTGTATAGTCCACACTTGTAAATTCTCCACACTCAAATGGCTGCTGTAGACAAAATCCAGGATAAAATCAGTTATATTAGATGCTAAATAAATGTCCACAAAGAGGTCCTATATGACAAAATATCTATATGAATCAAGTAGTAAAAAAGATTTCTCCAAAAACTTTATTGAACCAATATTGTAAAGCGCTTTTCGTCCCACTAATAGTGGGACTTCTTCAGACAAACAGATTCTGACAAAAACCAAGGTTTAAATACTGGTTTGGCGCCAAAAAGGTGCCGTTGCTAGGTTACAGTTCTATGCTTCAATTAGTTAAAGGTATAGTGTCCTAACAACTAATAAGGTGAATCTATGAATAAATTTAAAACAAAATCAACTAAACTTCAGAACTATTAAAAAGATTAAAAGCATCGCTAAGATGACATTGCTACAGTATCTAAATAAATACTAAATATAAAACAAATATAAAAATATATAAGATATAAATGGTAATACAAATCACATCTATATATTACTACATGTTTCAAACTAAGGAATGAGCAGTAGCAAACAAAAACCAGTATGTACAAAAGTTACTCAACTTGAGCACTGAATACATATATAAATAAATCACATCAAAGAATCGGGTGGTTACAAAAAAGAAAAAAACGTTGTTGTGGGAAATTGCTATTGAAAGATGGTACAAAGTCACATTAGAACTACAATAGTCTGGTCAGAATCACACCTAAAACACATACCTAATACAAAGTCTAACAAAAGTCATAAATATATGTTCAGGATATACAGTGACACCTGAACAAAATACTATTACATAGTGCAATTAATGTAGACAAGTCATGTAGAAAGCATGTGTATTGTAATTGTAAAAGAAATATGGTAAAAATATATATGTTAACATATACATGATACATTTAAAATCAAACAGCAACTAGTAAACCTATATAAAGGTACAATGCAAGGTTCCTAAGGACAAATTACTCCATAAGTACATGGTAGTGTACAGAAATTCACTTCGAAAACAAAGCAAGCAACCCCCCCCCCCCACAAGAGTATATAACATAACAATGGTATATATCAACGTCGTAGGCTTCTCAATTTCGGTAATGGATATAATGTGATAGTCTCATTAAGGCCTGGGGGGGCATTGGCATGGCACCTAATCTGCCAAAAAAGTTCTAGTACTTCCAACAGGACTTCAAAGGGTCCTTCACGGCTGTCAGGTGATATGGTATCAATTGCTTTAAAGTTGAAATTATGGCTAGGGTTGTCAATGATATGTTTAGCAAGTGCAGTCTCTGTTTTCTTTTTTTTAATTGTGTACAGAAGTTCGTAGACCCATTCTCATAGTTTCCTGTCAGTTTTTCCTAAATAAAATGAAGGACAAGCCTGGCACTGTGCCAAGTAAATTACTTTGGTTGATAAGCAGTTAAATTTATATTTGAGGTCATATGTAATGTTTCTTATTGTGAATGTCTGCCCTGTAATCATATGTGCACAATAATTACACATATTGCACTGATACATACCCACTCTCTGTGTTCCTAGTGACACATTGTTTTGTAATATCTGTTTCAAGTTTCTCCCTTTTTTCCAGACAATCTTTGGCTTAGATGGTAATTTTTTACTCAGAATACCATTGTTAGATATGATGTTCCAATTTTTATTAATGATGAGAGAAATAAAGTTACTGTCTAAGCTATAGGGAGTAATAAAAGAAACATTAATATACATGGTTTCACTAGTACTTACAGGAACGGGTACTTGATTCAAGGCATTAAGAATCGCCATATAGGTACCTGCTTCTCTTTTTGATCCAACCTCAGACATAACTTCATCAATAAGGTGTTTAGGATAACCTCTCATGGTAAACATAGAACACAAAAGTCTACATTCATCATGAAAGTCATCATTCCTTGATACCATTCGGGCCGCCCGTACGAATTGACCTTTTACAACAGACTTTTTCTGATAAGGGGGATGGCAGCTTGAGTAGTGTGATAAAGTATTACAATAGGTATCTTTCCTGTGTTTGTTAGCATAGTAAACTTTGTTTTTAAGGTCCTTCCTTAAATCTACATCTAAATAACTAATCCTGTGTTTATTGAAGTTAGATGTAAAAGTTAGAAAGTTAGAACTAGAATTAAAAAATGATACTAATTCATGTGCTGTATCTTCATTCCCTTCGATTAGAATAAAAATATCATCTAAAAAACGTGTATAGTACCTGATCTTATTGTAAGGTCATGATTTCTACTTATTATATCCTGTTCCCAATAGGCCATGACTAAATTGGCGAAACTAGCGCCGCAAGATGAACCCATGGCCACGCCTATTTTTTGTAAATAAATATTATTATTAAAGGTAAAAAAATTGTAGGACAACACTAAATCAAGCATTTGTTCAACTAATTCTACGTCAAGTGTAGGTGCTTGGTGCTTTCTCAACATATAGCTAACATATTCAATACCTACTGTGTGTGGTATACATGTATATAAATCTTTAACGTCGACTGTTAAAAAATTAAATAAATCATTATACTCAACGTTGTTGATATTATATAAAAAAGACCACGAATCCTTACATATGTTTTTTTCTTTCAGTACATATTTTTTCAAAATTGAATCAATGATTTTGGCACATGGATACGTCATACTGTTACATCCATCTACTAGTGGTCGCATGGGGGGGGTTAATTAGGGACTTATGAATCTTGGGGATGCCAAAAAGAATAGGAATCTTGGATGCAAGCATGTTCAAATAATTAAATGTAGTCAAGTCAATCCTTCCCTCTATAAAGAAGTCGTTAAATGTAGATTTTATGATTTTATACGCTTGATACATTTCATTCTTGGAAGATAATTGATAAGCAGTACTGTCGAGGAGAGATTCCATTTTCTCAATATATTGTGATTGTGTCATTATAACCAAACCACCACCCTTGTCAGGTTGAATAAACCGAATAGCAGTATTTTTTAATAATGTGAGAGACAATCTGTCCTCTTTGGAAATATTAGGTCGTACATTAAACTGTTTGTTTAAGTAAAGCATATTCCTAAAGTCGTTTTCGCACATTAATTCAAAGGCTGCCAAAACTGGATGTGTCGGTGGAATAAATGTACTTGCTATATGAAACTTGTTGTCAACTAGATTTGTATTACTAAAATACATGCACAAATTTAATTTCCTCAAAAACAACTTAAAATCGACAATAGTTGTGACTAAATTAGCCCGACATGTAGGAACAAATGAATGACCTTGGGCTAATAATTCAATAATATTTGGTGTAACATAAACTGAAGAAAAATTGAAAATTTTAAAGTCTTTAGATGAATTGTATAAAATAGTCAAATGGTTTGAAGTATCCAGGCTAACCCCCCCCTCCTCCCTCGGTTGTTGGTGTTGTTCCTGTTCCGATAGTTGGGGCTGTAATAAGTGGTTTTCCGTAAATTGTAATGAGAGGCTCCTGTCCATAAATTTGAGGAGTGCTGTGGGGTCCCAACATGGGATACCTGTTCAGCAGTGGTGTTATCATTCTCTTGGTAAAAAGATCGGTTGTTGTTGTTACTAAATCCATTTTCTTCATTAATATTGTTTCTTTCTTTATTTTGGCCTATGATGTTACTTTGAAGAGTAGCCATAGAAGTAAAATTAGCATTATTCTGGGAGGGGGGAGGTTTAGGGTATGCTAACCCATTACTGTACGCTATTCTGTCCCTTTTCAGTTTCTTGCATTTTCCTTCCTTAATTTTATTAATATATGGTCTATGCTAAAGAAAATCCTGTCATAGTCATATTGGTAACGAATAAAATTCAAATGCTGTTGAATTGTCTCATTTAAGCTGTTAGCTATCTGCATAATTTCTGTGGCTTGTAGTTCATAATGTTTGCATATCATTTCTAAAAGTTTGCAGCCATGTCTGTTGAAAAGTTGGACTAAGTCTTTGTGTAATGGTGAACCATCCACTAGGCCAGTAGGGTATTGCCAAGAACGCAACCCTTTTGGCACTATGCCTTCACTTAGGCACTCATGAAAATAGGCAATCTCAGTTTTCAACTTTTTATATTTTATCAAATGGTGGTCAAGTTGCTTTAATAGAGTAGAAATGTCTGTTGGATCCTCGGCCGGTTGCTCCCTGGTTACACTTGTAGTTGGTAATTGAAATGTTAGTGGTTCGGATAACCATTCGGTTAAAGAGGGTGCCCCAATAAGCCCTTTGGATTGTTGATTATTGCTGTTTGGTGTATTACCCCTTAGGTCATTGTTATTAACTTGGGTCGGTAGTACAGATGCATTACAATTAGATTAATTTCTGTTGGATACAGGTGGAGTGCGGACCTCTTTGTTAGTGTTAACACTGTTGTTACAGCTCTGTGTTTGGTTGTTACACAGATTTTCTACTTTTTTGGTTAAAGCTTCAACTTGTTTCGAAAGTGCTTCAACCAAAGGTATTAAGAGTGTGTTCTGTTGATTGTTAAGATCAATATCAGGACTGGGTGATATGTCTTCAGCCATGACAGACCAACAAATGCAAAAAGTAACAAACAAGTGAAAATAAAAACCAGAAGACAAAATTACCCTGTACTTGTGAACGCCAAGGGAATTCTTGTATAGTCCACACTTGTAAATTCTCCACACTCAAATGGCTGCTGTAGACAAAATCCAGGATAAAATCAGTTATATTAGATGCTAAATAAATGTCCACAAAGAGGTCCTATATGACAAAATATCCATATGAATCAAGTAGTAAAAAAGATTTCTCCAAAAGCTTTATTGAACCAATACTTTAAAGCACTTTTCGTCCCACTAATAGTCGGACTTCTTCAGACAAACAGATTCTGACAAAAACCAAATTTGAAATACTGGTTTTGGCGCCAAAAGGTGCCGTTGCTAGGTTACAGTTCTATGCTTCAATTAGTTAAAGGTATAGTGTCCTAACAACTAATAAGGTGAATCTATGAATAAATTTAAAACAAAATCAACTAAACTTCAGAACTATTAAAAAGATTAAAAGCAAGAGAATGATAACAACAGTGCTGAACAGGTATCCCATGTTGGGACCCCACGGCGCTCCTCAAATTTACAGACAGGATCCTCTCATTACAATTTATGGAAAACCACTTATTACAGCCCCAACTATCGGAACAGGAACAACACCAACAACCGAGGGAGGAGGGGGAGATAAGCCTGGATACTTCAAACCATTTGACTATTTTATACAATTCATCTAAAGACTTTAAAATTTTCAATTTTTCTTCAGTTTATGTTACACCAAATATTATTGAATTATTAGCCCGAGGTCATTCATTTGTTCCTACCTGTCGGGCTAATTTAGTCACAACTATTGTCGATTTTAAGTTGTTTTTGAGGAAATTAAATTTGTGCATGTATTTTAGTAATACAAATACAGTTGACAACAAGTTTCATATAGCAAGTACATTTATTCCACCGACACATCCAGTTTTGGCAGCCTTTGAATTAATGTGCGAAAACGACTTTAGGAATATGCTTTACTTAAACAAACAGTTTAATGTACGACCTAATATTTCCAAAGAGGACAGATTGTCTCTCACATTATTAAAAAATACTGCTATTCGGTTTATTCAACCTGACAAGGGTGGCGGTTTGGTTATAATGACACAATCACAATATATTGAGAAAATGGAATCTCTCCTCGACAGTACTGCTTATCAATTATCTTCCAAGAATTAAATGTATCAAGCATATAAAATCATAAAATCTACATTTAACGACTTCTTTATAGAGGGAAGGATTGACTTGACTACATTTAATTATTTGAACATGCTTGCACCCAAGATTCCTATTCTTTTTGGCATCCCCAAGATTCATAAGTCCCTAATTAACCCCCCCATGCGACCACTAGTAGATGGACGTAACAGTATGACGTATCCATGTGCCAAAATCATTGATTCAATTTTGACAAAATATGTACTGAAAGAAAAAAACATATGTAAGGATTCGTGGTCTTTTTTATATAATATCAACAACGTCGAGTATAATGATTTATTTAATTTTTTAATAGTCAACGTTAACGATTTATATCCATGTATACCACACACAGTAGGTATTGAATATGTTAGCTATATGTTGAGAAAGCACCAAGCACCTACACTTGAGGTAGAATTAGTTGAACAAATGCTTGATTTAGTGTTGTCCTACAATTTTTTTACCTTTAATAATAATATTTATTTACAAAAAATAGGCGTGGCCATGGGTTCATCTTGCGGCGCTAGTTTCGCCAATTTAGTCATGGCCTATTGGGAACAGGATATAATAAGTAGAAATCATGACCTTACGAATAAGATCAGGTACTATACACGTTTTTTAGATGATATTTTTATTCTAATCGAAGGGAATGAAGATACAGCACATGAATTAGTATCATTTTTTTAATTCTAGTTCTAACTTTCTAACTTTTACATCTAACTTCAATAAACACAGGATTAGTTATTTAGATGTAGATTTAAGGAAGGACCTTAAAAACAAAGTTTAATATGCTAACATACACAGGAAAGATACCTATTGTAATACTTTATCACACTACTCAAGCTGCCATCCCCCTTATCAGAAAAAGTCTGTTATAAAAGGTCAATTAGTACGGGCGGCCCGAATGGTATCAAGGAACGATGACTTTCATGATGAATGTAGACTTTTGTGTTCTATGTTTACCATGAGAAGTTATCCTAAACACCTTATTGATGAAGTTATGTCTGAGGTTGGATCAGAAAGAGAAGCAGGTACCTATATGCCTTGAATCAAGTACCCATTCCTGTAAGTACTAGTGAACCCATGTATATTAATGTTTCTTTTATTACTCCCTATAGCTTAGACAGTAACTTTATTTCTCTCATCATTAATAAAAATTGGAACATCATATTTAACGATGGTATTCTGAGTAAAAAATTATCATCTAAGCCAAAGATTGTCTGGAAAAAAGGGAGAAACTTGAAACACATATTACAAAATTATGTGTCACTAGGAACACAGAGAGTGGGTATGTATCAGTGCAATATGTGTAATTATTGTGCACATATGATTACAGGGCAGACATTCACAGTAAGGAACATTACATATGACCTCAAATATAAATTTAACTGCTTGTCAACCAAAGTAATTTACTTGGTACAGTGCCAGGCTTGTCCTTCATTTTATTTAGGAAAAACTGACAGGAAACTACAAGAATGGGTCTACGAACACCTATACGCAATCAAGAAAAAGAAAACAGAGAATGCACTTGCTAAACATATCATTGACAACCCTAGCCATAATTTCAACTTTAAAGCAATTGATACCATATCACCTGACAGCCATGAAGGACCATTTGAAGTCCTGTTGGAAGTACTAGAACTTTTTTGGCAGATTAGGTGCCATGGCATTGCCCCCCCAGGCCTTAATGAGACTATCACATTATATCCGTTACTGAAACTGAGAAGCCTACGACGTTGATATATACCATTGTTATGTTATATACTTTTGTAGGGGGGGGGGTTTGCTTGCTTTGTTTTCGAAGTGAATTTCTGTACACTACCACGTACTTATGGAGTAATTTGTCCTTAGTAACCTTGCATTTTACCTTTATATAGGTTTACTAGTTGCTGTTTGATTTTAAATTTATCGTGTATATGTTAACATATATATATTTACCATATTTCTTTTACAATTACAATACACATGCTTTCTACATGACCTGGCTACATTAATTGCACTATGTAATAGTTTTTTGTTCAGGTGTCACTGTATGTCCTGAACATATATTTATGACTTTTGTTAGTCTTTGTAGTTAGGTATGTGTTTTAGGTGTGATTCTGACCAGACTATTGTAGTTCTAATGTGACTTTGTACCATCTTTCAATAGCAATTTCCCACAACAACGTTTTTTCTTTTTTGTAACCACCCAATTCTTTGATGTGATTTATTTATATATGTATTCAGTGCTCAAGTTGAGTAACTTTTGTACATACTGGTTTTTGTTTGTTACTGCTCATTCCTTAGTCTGAAACATGTAGTAATATATAGATGTGATTTGTATTACCATTTATATCTTATATATTTTTATATTTGTTTTATATTTAGTATTTATTTAGATACTGTAACAATGTCATCTTAGCGATGCTTTTAATCTTTTTAATAGTTCTGAAGTTTAATTGATTTTGTTTTAAATTTATTCATAGATTCACCTTATTAGTTGTTAGGACACTATACCTTTAACTAATTGAAGCATAGAACTGTAACCTAGCAACAGCACCTTTTTGGCACCAAAACCAGTATTTAAACCTTGGTTTTTGTCAGAATCTGTTTGTCTGAAGAAGTCCCACTATTAGTGGGACGAAAAGCGCTTTACAGTATTGGCTCAATAAAGCTTTTGGAGAAATCTTTTTTACTACTTGATTCATATGGATATTTTGTCGTATAGGACCTCTTTGTGGACATTTATTTAGCATCTAATATAACTGATTTTATCCTGGATTTCGTCTACAGCAGCCGTTTGAGTGTGGAGAATTTACACCTGTGGACTATACAAGAATTCCCTTGGCGTTCACAAGTACAGGGTAATTTTGTCTTCTGGTTTTTGTTTTCAACATTTAAATTATAACAGAATTTTATGTAGCTAGCACTTTAAATGAGCAGTAATGGCTTTCAATGAATGACATCATCACATTTCCAAAAGTATTTAAATGGGGAAATCTGGAATGGTAGTAGATTCTGATGAAATCCCTTTGGAAGGGAAGAAAGTGCTCAATCTGTTTAATTTTGTTGTAATTTTAATAAAGTTTTTTTGCGAGTGATCCTAGTGGCGGTAGTGATGTTATAACATTACAAGTGGACTTTAAGTGTCGGGCTCAAGTTTGTGGTTGTTTTAGTCCTGAAAGCATGTCATGCTCCTAACATAAACTTTCTTATTTCTTGCTTATGTGGCTTAGACAATGTGTCATTTACCTAAACTTCGCACAAAAATGTTTGTATTCTTTCTTCACTGGATTCACTAATCTTTGCTGCTAAGCTATCTCTAGATGTTCTTACTTAGCTTCAGAATGATGATATCTCTTCTGACTGTCTCTCAAACTTCTATCTAACTCTGTAGGTTACGTCATTTATTTTTTCTGTTTTGTCAGCTGAACTTTCCATTTAGTTAAACATTATTTTTTTGTTAAATGAACCAAAGCAAACCAAACGCCTTATCTCCAGCCTCAAATTCTCTGGTCTTTGTATTTTTATTGTACACTTTTAGTTTTGTACTTAAGTCATCTTTAACATGATATGATGGGACTAGCCTGTCTCCCTGTTTCACAGAGAATTTTGTAAACATATTCTGCATTAATCACTTGTGTGCTGAGTTTCTTGATAATCCTTGCTGGCATCACTGTGTTTTGTCTAAAGTGCTTTTCTTCCATAGTCTGATGTGCTCATACTGTCTGCTTTTATCATACATTTTACTGCAATGTGTTTTGCAAGAAAAAAAAAAAAAACTGCTGAACTCAAATGTTTTTATTTTATTCATAAGATCTACTTTTGATTACATTCACTGCACTATCATTTTGATTTTACCTGCATGCTTTTAAGCATATCCCTTGCTACCATCAACAGTTTTATTTTTGATACAGCCATCATAACATTTAACCTTGGCACCTTCTTGTTTAGCCACACAGCTGCTGGTGTGCACACCTGAAGAATTGAGCACATCTAAAATGTCTATATCATTCATGTCAACCTGTTTTTGTTGAATGATTTGCTTTATTATACGAACATTATGGATGTCTGCATTTTTTATACATTTCATGTCATTTAGAATTTTTAGGTTTAGTCCACTACACAGCACAAGCAAAATTCCTCATTTTTTCTGATCCTCTAATTCTGATTTGCTGCTATGAGGGATAATTACGTTGATGATATGCACTATCTACCTTTTTATCGTTTGGTCAAAATATGTAAGACTGTTTAGTACCTTGCTGTGGTCTGTCAATGTAGGTTTATCTGTTCTCTGCACAAGACATTTTGCATCTCAAAGGATGGGTAAAAAGAGAAAACATTCTGTTCTGCTTGTTCTACAGCTTCAGCTATAGATTCCATTGTTCTACTCAAAATGTTAGCTTCCCACTCAGTCTTTTTTGTTTACCTGAAGATCAGCCAACTCTGGAGTATTTCCAACTTCAGTCTGTTAACATTACTTAGCTGGCACTATCTCTTCCCCTTCCAACATGACCACTGGGGTTTCAGAGTCTAATTTTTCTCCTAGGAAAGGTAATTCATACCAGTATTTTTAACGAAAGTTGAACTCCCTGTGTTGTTTATTTATTTATTTAGTTTCTATTCTTTATGATTTTGATACATAGGACCTCTTCTTCTGCTTAGAACTCCTGTATTTTGAATCATTAGGGACATCATTAGGGCTCTGTTCAAGGTTCTTTTGTTTCTCATTATATGCTGCCTTCTTTTTCTCTCCTTCATGTGTCTTAGCTTCCATTTCAGAATGACTGAAGTCCACCATTTATTTCCATTTTCTCTGGGTTATTTTCCCTTTGTCTTAGTGTGACTTGAGTACCACCAGCTCATTTTTTCTTCTCTAAGTTGCTCTCCCAAACAACACTTCCTAACAGACTTAATCTTCAGTTTTATTTCTGTTCTTCCTCACTAACAGCAATGTGTTGTTTAGAACATTCCCTTATTTGAAGATTCTGTATTAAAGTGATAGAAATTGACCTGATGTTTCTCCATCTT
Organism: Protopterus annectens; assembly: GCF_019279795.1. Classification (NCBI taxonomy): domain Eukaryota; kingdom Metazoa; phylum Chordata; order Ceratodontiformes; family Protopteridae; genus Protopterus; species Protopterus annectens. The sequence continues at coordinate 1,236,092,017 of NC_056737.1, read as the reverse complement.
TAACCAAACTGATAAATAATTTCTTATTGTTATGTTGTTCTTTTTCAAGACAAAACTGTTGCTTAGAAGTCTGCGTTTCTGGGTTTTTCTGTTTTAACATGACAGAAAGTCTGAAATTCAGCTCAAGTGGTGTATTTTTCCCATTTTTTAATTTCAATCCATTAGAATATACCCACTTCCCATTTTTTAGTTTTGCTTACCATTGCATTTCCCTGCTTTGCAATATTTTCAGCCTCAAACAATATTTCCCTATGCTTTGTAATCTTTTTTCAGACTGCAAACACAATTTTAATCTTTGCTTTATAATATCCTCAGGCTGCAAGGACATTTCTGCTGCCTTGCAATACTTGCAAGCTATACTATGTTATTAGGTACCTTCCTTCTGTCTTATGCTCTTGTAGACAGCTGGGTTGCAACATTTAGTGTGCAAACTGGAAAGTTCCTTCCTTCTACTGTTCTTGCAGGTCATTCTAAAAGGTAGGCTGCAGCATTCTAGTGTTTAAGTTCCTCCATTGTAATGGTTCTATTCCTGCATGTTGCCCTGTTACTGAGATACCCTGATATAACTCTAAAAGTAATTTATGGTAATCTTTTTCTGTGCATTTCCAAGTCAAACCGTTAACAGTTGACCTAGATATCTGTGGGCTTCATTCTTAGCAGTGCATGTGTTTTGTGTACACACCTAAACCTTTTTCTAAAATTGCAGAGGTATATCTGTAGGTTTACTCACTTGCTTATTCCTCTCCTGACATTGATGAGGTGGAGTATCAAAAGAAGAACCTTCTTCCCTTTGTCACTGCAGCTGTTTAATATGGAGAAAATCTCTCCATGTTATGATGATGTGTTAAATCGGGAATGACAGTAACTGGTTAAATGACTTTTCCAAACTCTGTTTGTATTTCTGTCTGTATAACGGGATAATGTTTTACCACTGTTTTATTTGTTATGGATAGCTTTCTTACCTGCTTACTCCTTTTTATTGCAGTTGCCGTACTATGTTGAGTTCAATAGCCTTTACAGTTTTGACAGCAATTAAGACATCACACCTACTTCATTTTGCAGCTGGGCAGTAAAAATGCAGTTTCAGTCATCTTAGTGGAAAATTTGCCACATCCCAGGGCAAACATCACTAGCAGCATGCTTTGCAGAAGTACCTACTGCCTTATACAGGTGTGGCAGTGTTACTATTATTAGTACAAAATCTAACTGTGTGACCATTTTTCCATGTTTAAAATAGGGCATGTCTAGAGCTATTACTTTTGTTTATTAACACGACACATATTTAGACTATTTCAGTACATTGTTTCATGAGAGAAACAAAACTTTCAAAGCCACTGGGATCAGTTTGACACACTAACTTTTTTGAAGCAGTCAGTAAAATTACCTTAAATTTGTCATTTGCTATGATTTCTATCTATGCCTTCAAATTCGTTGCTCAAGAATTCTAAACAAAGCCAAAAAGTATGGGGTACAAAAGAAAAAAGTTAGAAGCACTTTGTACAATTTATTCTTAATTCACATGGAAAGTTTGCAGAAAAACAGGTTTGCATCAATATACATTTTCTGAAGAATAAAAAGAAAGAAACTCTAGTGTATGACATTACCAAATGATTGTAGTCCTCAGTGATTACCAAACAAATCAAAACTTTAAGAGAGACAGTACAAAATGTGAGGCAACATTAGAGATGTTCTGCAAAATGAGGGACAGGTGAGAACTACGTTTCTATCATTTTTGTTTTATCATTTTGACCATCTGCATCAAGCCAGAAAGTAATTATATACTTTAAATTAGTTAACTGTGACCTTGCCATTTTGTTACAATAAAATGTCCAGCTATGAAACTTTTGACTTTAAATCTGTAATGCAACACCAGTTCTGACAATGAAAACCATTTAACTTTATCATAGTCCTAGTAATCAGCTCCCACTATTCCACTGAAGGGCTGCAGTGGTTTTCATGTTTACTTGTTTGATAAGATCCTGGCCTACATAGATGGATTCCCCCAAACCAGTAGACACACTGCCCAAAGGAGGTAATATATGCCATACAGTCTTCCCCAAGAGTCAAATATTATAATAGTGGCACTGTTCTTGGGAAAGCCACGGACTTACTACAACCAT
>NC_056737.1:1235931677-1235964224 GCF_019279795.1 Protopterus annectens | reverse complement strand
AATTTGTCGAGATTGTCTAATGTATCCATATATCTATATAATTATATATATATAGATATGTATATAGATAACTATATACATATATATATATATATATATGTATGTATATATATATATATATATATATATATATATATATATATATATATATATATATATATATAGGTTCATAGGTTCATAGGTTCATACTAGGCTATCTGCCTAGGGCATTTATAAGCCTAGCCAGAATGTGTTTGGCTTTCACCACCCATTTTAAATTTATTTTGCTACGCCCGTTTTCAAGGTTAGTATACTGTGCCTCTGTCTAACAGTGACACAGAAGTGATACCTGGGGTAAACCTACGATCTCCCATCCACTCATCAAGATTCCTGTTGAAGAGATTCAATGAGGTACTCTGCCTAACCTGGACTGGGATTTTATTCCAGAGTGAAGGGAGCCTCAGGGTTATGAATCTGTCCCTCCAGCATGTCCTATTTATTTCAGTGCTGAGTTGCAAGTCTCTTGAGTGCATAGCTTGATGGGATTTGAATTTTCTGAGGTGTAGCATGTCCATTAATTCCGGGTTGGACATGGCTTTATACGTCAGGCACAGATCGCCTCTGAACAGGCGGTAAGCCACTGAGTAGAGCTGGAGTTTCTTTAACCAGGCAGCAAATGGCATCTGTTTGAGCCCTTTGATCCTCTTGGTGAGGTACTTTTGGGGTCTTTCCAGTTGCTGCAGGTGTCTGGTAAGGTACATCCCAAAAGGGGCATTGTACTCAATTATGGGCCTGATGAGGGATGAGTATAGAGGCACGATGACCTCCCCTGATCTAGATGTGAATCCCTTTATGATTAGGTGGGCTATATAAAATGTTTTTCTAACCACTTTGGCCACGTGGTTGTCAAATGAGAGATTGCTATCAACTTGGGTCCCCAGGTCCCTAATTACTTCTTCTGTACTTAATGGATTACCACCTATGTGGTAATTTGTGGGCACTTTGTTTTTGCCAAATGGGATGACTATACACTTTTTGGCATTTAGCTTGAGGCCATGGCTCTGGCACCAGTTGTCTGTTTCTATGAGGCCCTTTTGGAGGATGCTTGTGTCGGCTGGAGAGTCGATTATGGTGCCCAGTTTGCAGTCATCTGCGAACTTGGTCAGCCACAGTCCTTCCATGCTGGCCTATACCTCTGAGAAATATATACCGAACAAGAGGGGTCCCAGGACTGAGCCTTGTGGGACACCACTTGTAACTGGTTTGGAGTCTGACATGGCTCCAGCAATTCTAACCATGTGGGTTCTGTCCTTGAGCCAGTTTGCAATCCATCTAGTGACATAGGGGTTTATATTTAAGCTGGTGAGCTCATCTATAATTCCCGAGTGGGGTATTGTATCGAAGGCTTTTGCGAAGTCCAGGTAGGCTGTGTGGACCACCTCCCCTCGTCAATGGCCTTGGTGACTGTTTCAAAGAAATCAACCAGGTTTAAGAGGCAGGATCTGCCCTTAACAAAGCTGAACTGGGTAGGATCCAGTGTCTGTAGGTCCCCAATATCTTTATTTATGAGATCCATGATGATCCTTTCCATAGCTTTGCAGACCAAGCTAGTCAGGCTTATGGGGCGATAGTTTCCAGGATCCGTTGAGGTACCACCTTTATGGAGAGGGACCACTGTTGCTGTACGCCACTCTTTGGGCACATATCCTGTAGTAAGGCTGAGATTGAACAGTAGTTTTATGTTTGGGTTTAACTCTTCTTGGAGTTCATGTAGGACGCAGCCCGGGACACCGTCTGGTCCCATTGATGTTGTGTTTTTTGCTTTGGAGAGGGCGGCTCTTACCTGAGCATCTGAGATGTCAGGGGGACAGCACTCTGCTGGGATAGATATTTGCCCTTTTGGTGGGGGGGGGAGTTTGCACTGAACCTGTCAGCTAGGATGTTGGCAATGTCTGTGGGTTCAGTGTATTTTTTGTCATTTTGGACTAATTCTGGGCATATCTGGGAATTACCACCCAGGTTCCTAACATAACTAAAGAAAGCCTTGTGATTATCCTTAGTGTCCTGTGCAATTTTTCTCTCAAAGCTGGCCTTAGACTATTTTATGAGTGCCCGTAGTTTTTTGCTAATACTGATCATTGATGCCTTCCCTTTTTGGGATTTTGCTCTATCATTTAGTAGCTTCCTCCTTCTATTGTATAGTTTGTTTATGGCTGGGGTCCACCAGACTGGACGTCTGCCTTTGGAGGATTGGGTCTTGGTTTTATTTGGGATCGCATGATCCATGCATTCCTGAAGGTGTTCATAGAATGCGTTTATAAAGGATTCTGCGGTCTGGGCCGTATTTTCCACAGGCCCGGGGATCTTTGAAGGATTCCACCTCGGTTTTGAGGAGTGTGAAATTTGCTTTAGAGAAGTTTTTCACTGTGGCTTTCTCGGCAGGGGGTGGGGTCGGGATGTGAATATCCAGTGAGATTAGTTTATGGTCTGATCTTACCAGTGAGGGATACACTTCTGGTCTGGAGCATAGAGTCCCCATGTTGGTGATGATCAGGTCCAGTATGTTTTCCCCTCTTGTGGGAGTGGTAACAAGTTGTTCCATAGCATTTGAGTTTATAAATTCTAGGAACCTTTGGGCTAGGGTGTTGGAGCTAGAGTAATGCTCCCAGTCTATGTTTTGGTAGTTGAAGTCGCCCAATATAATGGTGTTTCGAGAGACCTTCATATTTTCCAGTGTTCTCAGGAAGGCCGAGTGGGAATCCTGGGTTTGGGAGGGTGGTCTGTAGCAGGCTATAAACTAGAAGGCAGTTTTACCCACTGTTAGTTGCACATGGATAGTCTCTGATGCTTCGTGCTTTGCCACCAACCTGGAGGTGTGGGTATCTTTGATGAATATCGATACTCCCTCTCCTTTTGTGGTTTGGTCCAAATTTTGGGGCTGAAAAGCATGGTATGAGGAATAAACTGGTAGTGCTGGGGTGCTCTCGGGAGCCCTGAACCAGGTTTCTGTTACTGCACAGATATCGATGTTCTCCATGCTAAGGAGAGTTTCGAGTGCGTGCATCTTGAGGTTTAGACTTCTGGCATTGAGTAGCATTACTCTTAGTTTCTTATCCCTTGTGATACCTATGGAGGTGGGTTTGTCTTTTGAGCCTTGCCTAAAAAATGGCACTATGGGGGTAGCAAGAGCCTTTGCCAATATCCGAAAGCCCAGGGGTGACAGGTGCAAGCCGTCCCTAGCGAAGCATCGTGGCTTGTCGAGCATATCATCCCAAGCTGACAGGCATTGGATCCCCTTTGAATGACACCAGTACTTAAGCCAATTGTTGAAATTGATCATCTTGTCTTCATATTGTGGCATCATTCTTGGTGAGGGTAAGATGCTACTCAAGGTCAGGGTCATACCGGCCTGGGCTACATGCTCAGAGAGCTCCTCTATGTCTCTTTTCATGTAGTCCAGGGAGGTATGTCTCAGGTCATTCACACCAGCATGGACAATGACTGAGTCATATTTGTACTTGCCTTGGAGTGACCTGAGTGCTTGTGTTATGTGGCGGATCCTAGCGCCCGACAGGCTGCTCACCATGACCCTCTCCTTGTTCAGCCTGGTGGCGGGACGTCAGTGTGCCTGATGATAGAGTCACCTATTACAAGTGTATCAGGTGTGTTGTTTAGTCTTAAGGGCTGTGACTGTTGGCACACTGGCTTTGTGAGATATGTGTTGCATGTGTTTTGTTTTGGGGTAGCGGTTGCTTGGGTGTCTGCTTTGGAGGTCTCTGCTGCTTAGACAGGTCTTTATTTAGAGCCTCAGTATGTTTTGTGTGATTATGTGTTTGGTTTGCTGTCGTGGTAGGTCTATGTGAGACTGGAATTGTAGTGAGTGTGGTTTCCTTCTCCTCCTGACTGGTTATGCCAGTACTGAGTTGAGAGAGCTTAGCCTCCAGTTTGGCTATATGGTTGCATCTCTCACATGTGTTGGAATTTGTTGGAAGGAGGAGAGGGTTGTCTGTCTACATGAGGCAGTTGTAACATTGCCTCAAGATTCCCAGATTCACCAGCTGGATATCTATCTATCTATATATATATATATATCTATATATATATATATATATATATATATATGTGTGTGTGTGTGTTTATGTATGTATATATGTATATATATATATATATATATATATATATATAGATATATATATATATATATATATATATATATAGATAGTTAAATATATACATCTATATATATATGTGTTTATTGCTGATGGGCTGCAAGAAGAAACACAGTTATATACAAACTATAATTTTGTAACTCTTCCATTAACCTAAAAGTGTTCTCCCTGAGTTTTCTCCAGCATTGTCTGAGAATCAATTACTCGCCAACTGCTTAACAGAAATAAGCCTCCATTCAGAAGGCTACACGTTGAAGTAGTAGGAGTCTGTTCTGTGTTGAATAAATGAGGAACTGTTAATTGAGGTGGGGATTTACTTTAACCAAATAACAGGAAAATTTGAAGATCAGTAAATATGTGCCCATACAGGGATTTTTTTTAGGAATGATCCTATTCCAGTATGAAGGCTTCATTTCTGCTTCTGTATTTTCCTGTGAAGCCAAAGCTCCATGGGTATTTAACTGAATATACTGAATACTGTGGAAAATTAAGAAATGAATTGACTTCCTAGTGCAAGACAGTGCAGCTAGTGGCCAAAACCTAATCAGCCTGTAGCAACAAGAAGCCACCATCATTAATCAGCTGCCAAACTGGAAGCCACCATCATTAATCAGCAACCAAACAGGGAACCACAATCAATAATCAGTAGCCAAACAGGAAGTAACTACCATTAATCAGCAGCCAAACATGAAGTCGCAATCAGTAGACCATTTCCCTAAAATCGGTTTGAGAAATCAGTAACTTTATAAAGAAACTAGTCAATTAAGATGAGGGTTTGTTTCATGCCTTCAAAACTGTTATGGTTCACAGGAAATGTCCACAAGCCAAGTTGGCCAGAATTATATCATCACTCCTAATTGCAGAGTTGTTGAAAGTTTAAATGAACATAGAATATGAAAATTTCCAGGACTAACATAAATTGAAATGAGACATGACAATGGCTGGGCCTTCAGCTGAAAAATAATCCCCTAAATTACTCAATTGGAAATTCTGTATGGACAGATCTGTAAGTTCAGAAATGGTTGACTTATTGCACATTTTAGAAACTGCGGGTAGAACCTTGTTTGACAATATAGGTAAAAATGTAGAAATCTTTTGATATATTTAGAAGGGTCCTTTTTAGTAATCTATAAAAAGTGAATATTATAGAGTATTCTGAACAACTAGCTGTTCTAATGGAAAGTTATTGCTCACTGTTCTTGCATACCCTAATTTACACTTTCATGTCCTAAGGGACACTATCAAGCAATCACCTAAGGATGGTATTTTCCCTGCAAACAAGGAAAAAAAAAAACAATACCACTATCTGAGTTGGATTCTTTTCAATGTTCTAGAAAAGAATGCAAAGTCAAGCACTATACAGTAAATTAGAACACAAATATGTCGGTAAAATTTTTTACTTCTAACCAGCAAATGTAAAAGTATGCCTATGGAATATAAACTTGCAGAATGTGATAATGCTAAACATTTATCTATAAGAAATATCAAATTTGCTTTCTGTCATGGTGCTAGTACTAAACTTGTCAAATGGTATAGTGCTGTAGAGAGAAAAATGCAAGGACTGCTAGATTCGGGAAGCATACTTACATCAATTAAAATACAATTTTTTATAGGCATAAAACCACCAGTAAACAGAAAATTTAAACCGTATGTGAACCCAGAGAAATGAGGGAATACCCTATAACGAAAGTAGAAATAAAAATACAAAACTGTTACACCCAGTAGCCCTTTTATCTAATAAAACAGTATGTGATTATTGTTGAAAACATTACTCAATTTAATGAGATATGAAAGTTATGGAAGAAAGTTTCAAACAAATGCATGGTCAAGGATGCATAGTACTAATAGGAAAGGGTGTAAAACTAGAAGACATGAAAGGTGTTAAGATTTGACTGCAGGTAGATAGGAATTACTAGTTTAAAATGTATCAAAAAGTCAAGTTCTTGGGGGGATGAGCCTGAATGGCTAACTGGTAGCAGCATTTTTTTATAGCTCTACAAAACTAGTTCAAAGAACTGGAAAATAATTAATTTCATCGAACAAAAATATCCAATTATTATTGATAAATTTATGAACTAATAGTGTACTAACTTTGAAAGCTTTTTGTCAATATTTTCCTGTCAAATTAATCTGGAGACTACTATAGCCACTTGGAAATGAGTAACTGAAAGAACTCACACTCTGAAACAGCCTTGAAGAAGGAAATCCAATTGATGTTCTCTGTACTGCAGGAGCTGTAATTGAAAATGGATAATTTTAAGGACAACCTTGAAAATCTAAAAGAGAACTGCCAAAAATAAACAGATGTCTTTAAAGAATTATTACAACAGCAACAAACAAAAATAATGGACATCGAAACATTTGTCTCTGATATAGATGGAAGGTTGAAGGAAGAAGAGAACCAAAGTGAATTTCTCTTGCAACAAAATAACTGGTTAATCAACAAGATAGATGATTTAGAAAACAGAGAAAGACGCACAAATATCAGAATATTTGGTCTTCCAGAGAAAGATGAGGGTGAGGACATCATCTTATTTTTAAATTCTTGGTTGCCGGAAATCTTAGACCTAAAAGAAGGACTGTCAAATGGCATAGAGAGGGCTCACAGAGCCATAGGAAAACCTGTATCATCATCTCCTAATACTTCTCCTAGATCCATTGTAATAAAGTTTTTATCATACCTTGATAAAGAGCTTATACTGAAGTCAGCATGGAGGAAAAATCCTTTAAAGTATAAGCAACACCAAATAAGATTCGATAATGACTATTCAACTAGAGTACTGGGCTTAAGGAAGAAAGCATGGCCATTTGTAAAATTTCTGAAACAAAACAAAATCAAAGCTCAACTTGCATACCCTGCGAAAATCAAGATTTTTTACTCAAATGAAATGAGAACCTTTGACAACATAGAAGAGGCATCTTCCTTTGTCAAGAATAATAATATAATCACAATTCCAGAAGAAATGGACTGGTCAACATCTAATTCATTGAAAAGATCTCAAGAAAAAAAATTCCTGGACTGATGTAAAAAAGAAGAAACAAAGAAATGAAATAAAAAATACAACAAGCTTAAGTACTCTCAAAGAATATACTAAAAAATGAAATATACACTAAAAGGACTGAAACTAAAATGTATGCACATTTATTTATTTTAGTCGTTTATTAATCATAATTTAGTTTATTATTCTCTTGCTTTTCTTTTATAGTATAGTGATGTTTCTAACTCTACTTATCATAAAATGAAACTGCTTATATCAATTAATTAGCACAAAACATCCACAACAAATATAGATGTGTAATACTATAAAAATTACATCTCTTAAAGAACTCATTTTCCATCAAATTGACAGTCTTGATGGGATAGAATCATAAATAGGAAGTAGAGGGGAAAGAAAGGAACAGTGAATGATTTGAATGTTTCCATCAAGAAATATTGACATATAATACATATAGGTATTTATAACCATTAGGTTAAATGTAAATATAAAATGTCAGACAAAAAACTGTTATCATTAATAAAAAATATAACTATAGTAGCTATATAATTGTTCGGGATGATGACAGGAGGGTAATATTGTAAGCGTGAACATTGAATGAAGAGTTATTATTTTTTTTACTTTCTCTTGATGTCGAACACTTTATTGTTTCAGTTTAAAGCATTTCCTTTTTTTTTTTTCAAACACAAACTATCTGACAAGAATGTGGAAAAATAACGGCTGTCTACAAGAAGCCGCAAGCTCATATAACTGTCAAATACACTTGCGAACACACAGACAGCATTCTTGTAGTCACTCAACATCATAGTAGTCTTAATAGCTTGTGCTTAAGCTCTGCTAAGGTATGGTGATGTAAAAAGAATAAAAGTGAACAGAATTTAGTGTAGAGCCACTAAGGGGAAGAGAAAAAAATATATATAGTACGAGTGAAATCTGTCTTTTTTGGACTATAACAATTGTAGAATGCAATGTGAAAAGAGATCTTGCTGCTTTTTCTTTAGTGGAGCAGCACTTTGGATGGGTGATTGATGCTGACTCAGTACTTAATGGTTTTCCTGCTTTTGATTTGTGTTACTACTCACATGGGACCGCACCAGTAACAATGCCAGAGGGAAGGGATGAGCAAAAGTAGAAAGAAGGGGAAAAAAAAAAAAAAAAGCAGCACTCACATCAGATGACGTGTATATATTGGCAGCAGCCCTGTTAAGACTTTCTGACCATCTTCTTTCACCCTTCTTAACAGAGGTTACTATTAGACAATGTAATTTGCCCTCATTGTCAGTGTATGCAACCTGACAGATATATACATGCTAGGAAATTCACTATAGTGCAATGATGACCACAGGATAAAACTTAGCGGAGGATGGTTGACAATGGGCTTGCAGCATCTGCACCTTTTCCTACTGCCTCGTAGAAAAGATCCAACATGTTGCTAGAAAATTACAATGGATTACATACATAACATTCTTGAAATTTTTTTAGGCATACTTTGATCCAATATTCACACGTTTGTCAAGCAGTATAAACTGTCAAGAATGTCTTCCTGTTTGCCAAACTTGTAGAAAGTATGACACAGCAAGATGTCATTTAGCTCTAAATCAATATAGGCTGTTTAGTGTGAAAACGGAAAGTTTTGAGTTCGTTTATAAATAGTGGTCAGATTAAACAGAAATTGTATAGTCTAAAAACATCTGCATGAATTTCAGTCAAATTATGGTACTTTTACTCTAAGAATCTTATTTATTATTCATGATGAAGAAAGTACATTTATAAAAGGTATAACACTTTCACAATAATCATCAATAGTGATCAGCAAAACCACTGTTTTCTGGTAATACTACATAGCATTTGTGCTTGAGCAGATATATAGTACAGGAGGGCAATGGAAGTGATGCATTAGTCCATTATATTTTGCCATTACATGCATACATTGACCGTTCATTTTGAGTACTACCTCATTAACTGAAAATATGTAATAATAGACAAGCCCAAACAATAGGAAGAAATAATTTTATTTAGTTTAAGAAAATACAGTAAAATAACTCTGTAAGAGTTATAGAAACTCAGTTAAAGAGAAGGGTGAATAAATAAGTGGATATAGTCTTTCAACTAACCTTGAATGGAAATGTAAACACTGTGAACTACAAGGCTAGATAACAGTTTGGAAAAGTGATGTGAGGAATGATCTGTTAGAATTTATCATTGTTATAGAGTCTATTAAAGTAAGATAGGGAACTGTCCTTCACAGAGATATGTCATGACAAGTTTACAATGTAAATTTGCTATTACTGACACACATTGAGTTTCCTAGTATTCTAAGACATGTCTTACAAATAAAATTTTCATTCTTACAGTTACTTCTATAATATTAGGTGATGCCTCAAGACAGTGTAGTCTCTGCACCTAAGCTTCTTTGGAAAGAAAGCACTAGTTAGGATTTGTAAATAGAATCTGTAGCCAATGGTCACATGTGTGCCAGAGTGATCAAACGGGAGATAAAATCTTCAAGTACAATGACATCAAGACACTTAGAGGTATTTTGTTAAATATTTTAAATAGACACAAATCCATAATGACATATAAGAGACTTTCATTACTGACGATCTACTAGCATTCATACTAAATTTGATTTTCATATCCATATGGCTTCATTACTCATAGACTAATTGCTGGAAGTTGTAAACATACGTTTTTAAAACAGATAAGTGGACCTTCAACAACACAGTTATTGTTCATCAAGGTAATTCTTTAGCACCAGATCTCAGACACAAAAGAAATTCATGGATTTTTGTATCAGATCTTTTATTGCTCCACAAATTTCAAGTATGAAAATATATGTCTGTATGTGTTAACCTACAAATATGCAGATAAGCACAGAAACAAACATAAATAAGTGACTACACACAAATATGTTTATAATCTACATGGCTGGATTTGACAGTGCACACATGTACGAATACAGGCATATAATTTTTAATTGATGCTAGTTATATTATTTATACCTTTTATTTGTAAATTTAATTCACATCTGTCATGCATAGAAATACACTTACTCTTCCATAACTAAACTGCACAAAAGATAAAAAAAATACAATACACCTCAGTAGGCATATTGAATCTGATATATTTCGATCAATAAGCATATTCCAAATAGAAAGCTTGAAGGTTCAATAGTCTTTGTTGACAGAAAATTAAATCTGTCATTTGAATGAATAAATGAAATGAGCCTTCTATAAAATGATTATAAAATGTATCTTGAACTTATAGTAAAATCTACATATTGAATTTATGAATTAAATGAAAAGACAAAGAATTTCTAATATTTGCAAGAATCTAATGTGCTTTATAAACTAGAGGTTGAAATATATGATCACATAGTCAATGAAACATTGATATAACAAGTCATTTATGAGTTTAAAATTATTTTTAGAACAATAACTAGTTTGTAGAGGTTTACCTTATGTTTACACTAACAAAAATTGTATATTCTTTTGGTGAAAAACAATACTACAACTGTATATGTAACACAATTTTTTGGTTCGTGGGAAAATTATAAGCATATATCATTCAATGAATCTTTTAAATTTTGATATGTTTATGTAAAATAGATTTCACAACAATCAATATGTGTTTGGGAAAGAATCCATATATCATCTTCTTTTAAATGATTAATTTGAACATATGATGCATATATTACCATGATAATAATTATGTCATGTACATATATATAAAATATATAACTAGAGCAGATTCAGAAATGTTCTTAAAACTGATATCAGTCAGTCACTTTGAGTGGTTCAATGAAAAGAGTATATTGTAAAATATATATGTACATCTTTGCAAATTGTTCTTATACATAAAGGAGACTGAGAAAGGGAAAAGAAGATGACATTAGAACAATTTGATAATAGATTCAAATTCTTTGAGATGAGGATACTAAGCAATGTGATAGTAGGTTATTATATGTTCATAATAAGGAATATCTTTACATATATGCCTTTAACTTACATCTAGTTTAGTGTTTCACTATGTACATAATACGTAGAATCATAAATATCATTCAATATATACTAGTCTATAAACTCAAAGGTCTCTAATAATACAAGAATGGAGCATAAGAAAATCTGTCTACCAAATATGAGAGTTAATCTGGTAGATATTTTTTTTATCTATCAGATTAGGAATGTATATCATTCCATGTGTGATGGGGGGAAGATTGAAAGTAAGGATTATATTAATCAAAATAATTTTACTTAACTTAAATTTCACTTTTTTAATATGGCCTGAAACAAACATTAATATAAAGGTATTACAAAAGAGATTCAGTCTATTTATGATACAGGAAATAAGGATAAAGCTGTTCCAAATACAATACTATGAAATACACTTGAATATTACTATAACTATTTTCAAACATGAAAATCAACAAAAAATATGGACTTAACATTACTTTCACTGAACATAAATGGTTTAAATAATCCAAAAATAAAAAGATCAAACCTTCTAAAATATTTAAAATTAAACAAAGCACAAATAATATTTCTTCAAGAGACTCACTTTAAATCTGATGAAAAGCACTTATGGAATCCAAATAAATATACAACGATAGCACACTCATCATATAAAACCAAAACAAGAGGAGTCAGGATACTATGGAGAAAAAATATTATTAATCCTCAAGTGCTTTATAGCTATGAAGATAAAGATGGACTTATAACACTAGTTATAATAAAATACAGTAATAGAATCTAGACATTAGTGAATCTTTATTGGTTTCCAGGAATAGGAAAAGGTATGACAAAGAAACATCTAGACTGTATTAGTAAAACATATAAAGTTAGTTTGGTAATAGGAGGCGACTTTAATTGTATTCTTGATAACTCTGAGACCACTAATAAAAAAAGTCTATGTATAAATCCTATAGCAAAGCTACTCAAAAAATGGATTGAAGATCACAATTTAATAGATACATTCAAATTTAAAGAAAGCAACTCACTGTTATTTTCATACTAGGATCACAGATTTACAACCCAAACAAGAATAGTTAAAATTTTTGTTGCACAAGACCTTGTTGAGAAGATAAATAGTTTCACAATAATACCATGTTCATTATCAGATCATAGAGCAATTCTTATTAATATTCAAACAAACTTTAAGAAATTAATACAAATAACAAGAATTCAAGCATATATTACGAAGCTAAAAGAATTTCAACCTTGGTTACTCCCAGAAATAAAATTCTTTTTAGACACTTACTAATGAACTCAACATAGTTATGATATGGGACGCTTTAAAAGCCTATATTTATGGTAAAATTATCACATGGTACAAAAATAAACTAAAAGAAAGGGAATCAGAATTACTTAATATACAAAATCAAATCATAAAAATAAATAATAATAATTTAACAAATGTACTTACTAATAAGAAGAAAATTAATGATTTACATGAGAAGTTCAATGAAATTTTAACACATAAAACTAATCTAGCACTAGAAAGATTAAAATTAAACTCATATGCTGTTTCTCCTAAACATATGCACAACCTGGCAATAAGAGTCAAAGTACAATCTAAAAGAAATAACATTACAGCTATCATACATGAAGGAAGGAAGAATAAAAAGGTGTCAGACATAAGTGATATACTAGATGCTTTTAAATATAATTTTAGGAAACATTATAAGAAGGAAGGAAATCAAACAAAAATCTTTAATTTAGATTTAAAACCCGAACTGATTAAAACAATTCCAGAAAATCTAAAATTAGAACTTCAAAAACAAATTACTTATAAAGAAATTTCAGAGAAAATTAAAGAAAGCAAAAACAATAAAGCTCCAGGAATGGATGGCATCATAGCTGAAATATACAAAATATTTCCATCATCCACAATCTCAGTCTTCCAAAAAACTTTAATACAAATACAAACACACAATAGCATTCCACCATCTTGGAGATACTCATTAATTACTCCTATAATAAAAGAAAATAAAGATGCATCAAAATGCAGCTCCTATAGACCAATTGCATTGCTCAACAATGATTATAAAATCTTTATGGCTATTTTAGTAAATAGAATTAAGAAATCTATGACAGAAATTATAAATGAAGATCAAACAGGGTTTATACATAATAGGCGTACCTATGATAATATACAAAGAATACTAACTATTATTGACTATTTAAATAGAGAAAAACAAGAAGCCTTAATAATTACATTGGTTATAGAGAAAGCATTTGACTCCTTAAATTGGAATTTCTTGTTTACGATATTAGAGTATTATGAGTTTCCTAGCTCCTTCATCTCATTAATAAAGAACATATATAAAAACAATTTAGCATATGTAAAATTAGGACCTTTCACCTCTGAATCAATAACATTGACAAAAGGCACAAAACAAGGTTGTCCCATGTCCCCCATATTATTTGCATTAGCCATTGAAATACTTGCTATCTCAATACGAAATAATCCCAAAATAGAGAGCATAAACTTAAATAATTAATATAATTCAAAAATAATGTTATTTGCAGATGATATACTTCTTACCACAACAACTTCTAAGAATTCATTAAAAGAATTAGATATACAAGTTGAAAAATTTTATTCGATTTCAGGACTACATTTTAACAAAATGAAATCAAATTTTATGATATTGAATAAAAAAATGATTTTCAAATAGAGGATAATCATATAATTGGTAAACAAACTCTCACTTTAAACTACCTAGGTATAACATTGAGTACAACATTAGAAAAAATATTAAACATAAATTATAGGGAAATCATAGACACAATAAAGTCAAATATAATAAAATGGTATAAAATATATATATAACATTTGAAGATAGATTGCAAGTAATAAAAATGATATTATTCCCAAAAATACTATATATAGCACAAGCCATTCAAGTACCAGACAAATATTTTTTTAAAAGAAATAAAAACGTTATTATTAAGATTTCTCTGGCATCCTAATAAAAACAGAATAGCTCTTACACACCACACACCACACTAGACCTTGGAAACTAGGTGGAATCAATTTCCCAGATCTTGAAACTTATATTAGAGCCTCCATTTTTAAAATAATTATAAATTGGATAGATCTGTGCTATTCTTCTAACTGGAAATCTATCCACACTGTTTTTTATTCAAATGAAAATACCATTATAAAAATTTAATGATAGACAATCATATTAATAAACCATGGCATATCTTATGCGCTAGCCTTCAATACAATCTAACAAAACCTACTAATCTAAAATACTTAAATGATATGTAAAATTCATTTAGAAGATTTGTAATTTCTAATACAGATATAAAGTTATGGCTAGAACTTTTATATCCTTTCAATGTAACAAGAAATTTTTCCAAACAAAATGCATAGGACGGTTTTCATTACTTGGGAAAAGAAACAATTAATTTGCTGGCAACAATGCATTAATGAACATAAGGTTTTGGATAGTCAAATTATAATAAAAACTTATAATCTCTTTACATCAGATTGGGTATTATTACAAAGTATATTACAATACTCACAAGATCTATGCAGAATAATTAACAATTCTTCTTTTATAGATAGACCTATACTTATAACTCGTTTATATGAAATAGTATATAATAATCAAAACTGGGAAATTTTGACATCATAATTATATAAAATTTTAATAAATTATAGAGTTAAAATCAATCAAAAATGTTGGAATCATATAACAAAAGGTCATTCAATAAATTTTTCCTTGGAAAATAAAACCAAAATACTAAATTCTGTTAAATTGACATCCAACATGCAATTCTGGAGAATCTATACATGGAAATTCCTGCATAGATCTTTTTTTTACTCCAAATAGATTAAAAAAATGTAACACCTCTAATAATGTTATATGCTGGAGATGTTTGCAAAATTGTAAAGTAGATTGGATACATGTATTCCATGACTGAATTAAAGTTAAAAAAATTTGGGAAGATGTCAGCAACTTTATACAAGCCATATTTTCAGATACATTTATAGTAAGTAAATCTCTAATTTTGTTAAATGTTAATAAAAATCTAGAATTAAATAACAGCAATCTCTACTTACTTTGGAACATTCTAGCAAATGCTAGAAAACGTATTACGAGAAAATGGAAGTCAAATCTGGAACCATATTTTAAAGAATTTCTGTCAATATTGAAGGAAACTGCATTGTCAGAAACCAGAGTTAAAGAACTAAGAATAGCACCAAGACGATGGATCACTCATCGAGACACTAAACTTGAACTGAAACTCTTAATGAAGATGAAAGAAAAGGGAACAAATGATCTCACATTAATACGATGTTACTTTGAATAGACTGATCAATATAATAATTACATTTCAGGCCATTTGAACATATTGTATATAGTTAATAATATTGTTCCATTTTTCAGAAAATGTATTAAGATTATTATACAATGGAATTATTTGAAAATTAATAAAAAATATTTGAGCAAAAAAAAAAAAAAAAGTCAAGTTCTTAAAATAATGAAGGGAATGTGATGAAAGCCTGACAAAGAAGATAAGTCTTACCAAAGGGCTCCAGTTGTAAAAGTAATAAGTAAAGTCAGTGTGGAAGACAACAGGGAAGCATCTGTAAGTAAGAGTATACTAAAAGAAGTGGCTTTAATAAATGAATAAAAAAGAGGTTAATCTAATGTCATGGCAAACACAAAGGGATGGGAATCTATGTAGAGTTATAAGATTGACCCTACTACACCATATTACAAAGCTAGTCAAAACATAAACAGGATTGTAAGCAAAGAACATAAGGCAAATTCTGAAGAAAGGAGGAAATGAAAGGGAAACTAACAGTACCCTAATTGAATTAAAGCATTGTCATGATATGACCTTTAGAGAGGATGACCTGGAAAACCTGTACCTGTAGTCTCAGGGGTCGAGTCACATCATCGACTTCAGGTCAGAATAATGAAGGAAGTAATGACAACTTGGAAGACCTTCAGATAATTCATGTTAATTTTCAGAAAATTCAATGGTAAGACAATAAACTAAGCAGAGATTGAGAAATGTAAAAAGAGGACCTTGGAGTGCTATGAGAATACAAATGCTATACCTATAATATGAACTGAGAAATGTCTTGCTGTACAGAGTAATCAAAAACAAATTGCTAATATTGAGCCAGTTGTTAGCTTCAAAGCCTACTAGAACAGTTGCAATGAAGTTTGTGCATAGTCAGATTCTGGGAAGTTGTGTAGGAAAGGATAAGAAAAAAGAATAATTGTAGTTAGAACTTAACTGGTCTGGCATTATAAAGGGCATAGTGAACGTTTCTTGCAGCATGTTCATAGTGTTAAAGATTAACACCCATCCTTAGGTTCAAGTGTCCTCAAAGACCCTTAAAAATAATGCACTGCCCATTTGAATGCACAGAAATGGACACTGCATACCCAAATGCAAAATGTGTAAAGGCTACCAATATATCTCAGAATTATTAGCCAACATTTCCTAATGAAGTACTCCTATGAAGAGTAAATGCAAATGCATTTACAAAAAAGAACAAGAATTTTTATGTTAGAAACTCCTTAAGAAATGGTCTCCGATCAAGATGCCCAATTTGTGCTCTTCATTTTCAGAGTAATGAATACATTTTTATAGTTTTCTAAAGTGAAACAGATTTGGATATCTGTATAACCCTCTGAAACAAATGGACTAATTGAATGGTTTAATAAAACTTTAAAATATGTCTGAATGTAGATAGAAGTGGATGGGAAAACTGTGAACATGGCTTCTTAACCTTCTCCTTGTAATAGAAAATAAAAATGTCTCACATGGATTCACGCCATTTTAACTATTGTATGGCAGGCATCCACAAAACTTTCTTAATTTAGCAAAATAAATGTGAGTGGAACTAAACACTCCTTTAAAAGTGTGATTATGCATTTTTTAGACTTGAATGAGATGTTGAAAACTACATAATGCCTATATTAAGAGAACATATGGAAGGGGAAAGTGAGGCACTACAAAGGGAATACAGTAGCATTTCACTACTCAGAGAATTCAAGCTAGGAGATTTTTTTTATTTTGTTTTGCTATTGTGCACTGGGTTTGTCCAACTGGGTTTAATCAAAAATGTATTTTCAGCAGAGGGCCAGGAAGAAAAATTCCAAGAGGTAAAATGTTAGTTAATTCCTACTACTGAATGTAAGTTCCTTGCAAAATGTCAGGAAAATCTTTAAGTCATAGAAAAAGTAAGTCAATTGTATTATAATGCAACTTGACTCTGAAAAAACATACCAGAAGAATTACATCACATGAATGTTCTGAAACATTGGACAGAAACTGAAATTTATGTACTAAGTATGCAGAAGAGCTTAAGACCCACCCATATCCTGAAGTCAGAATAGAAAATAAATTATCCCATTCTCAAAAACATGAGGTAAACTATTTGTGCTTCAGAATAAGGGCATAATCACACATTTGTCTGGCAGAACTGTTTAAAGTAGGCACATTATGGAAACTGTCACTACTGAGAAAGTACATCTGAAACCATGCCAGAATGAGAATGCCAAACAGTCAAGTAAGATATGTAGAAAATGCTTACTAAGTCAGTAAAAATTCAAGTTGTACTAGTCCCCAAGTCCTAACAGTATATGATATTTTACAATGTTTTCAGAGCTATGAATAGCATTGCTAAATTTGGTTCATATCTAATCATCCTAGTGTAAAACTTCACTAAAATTTGTACAAGGGTCTCCTTTTACCATCCGAAATAACACTGCAATAATATCCATTTTGGATGTATCTTTGTGGACCAAGAATTGTTTTGAGAAGCAGGAGCTGCTATCTTATCGAATCTAACTAAAGGTTAGGAAATTCACTAGCCTCAGCAGCTAAAGAAAACATCATTCTTTACACTTGATGGAATCTTCTACTATAAAGTCCTGCTTTTTGGTCTCTACAGATGACCCATAGCATTACTATGGCTTATGGACAAGATTTTAGGAATACATACCAGATAAGCTGCAGCCTACATGTATGATGACATAGTATTCTCCTAAGTTTGAGAAAGCCAGCCCCCTAAAGTACAAACCATTTTGAATTCCTTAAACCAATCTGCATTGGCAGCTAACACAGGTAATTATAAGATGAGCGGCAGTTGTCAGCTATATGGGCTACAATATGCAGAGGGATGGGGAAACCACAAGCTGAAAAGGTGGAATCACATCAGGAATGGCCTACAGGAACCACAATAAAGCAGGTTAAGTAATTATTAGGCTTGGTAAGCTGTTAGCACAAATTCATACAGGGTTTTGCTGCTATTGCTTGCTCCCTGACTGGTTTTTTATATGATAAGACTTCATTAAAAGTCCAGTGGTTGGTAGAAGCTGAATAAGGCCTCCAGAACCTGAAAGGTCTACTTTGTTCACAACCAGAACTTGTAGCTCCTGATCCTCAAAACAATTCCTGGTCCAAATGATACATAAAACAATGGATGTTTTTGCAGTGTTTTGCAGATGGTAGATGAATAAGAATATTCTGGTTGTTTCAGCAGCTAAAAGCAAACCTGAGAAATATTACATGGTGATAAAATCAAAGAAGCTTCCAATAAAGTGGTCCATCACTGCGCCCAAGTAGTACATCGTTGGATACTTATTACTGGTCAAGCTCCCTTTTATTGACTTTATAGGTGGAAAGAGAACAACTATAAACTGTCTTATTGGACATTTATTTTATTTTATTTTATTTCTGTTTGTTGACATGGTGAGTGGGCTGATCTACTCATCCTTTTCAGCCATGACCCAGGATCACAGAGCAATTGGCAGAACAAGTAATATTGAAGAATATACAGGACATATAAAGTATATGTGTGAGTAAAAAAAAAAAAAAAAAAGAACCAGACCATTAAAAAAGGACAATTATATAATGACCTCCCATTAATATTCAAAAATGTGCATGCTGATTGGCAGCATGCACATTGTAAATCTGAGTTATAGTAATGGAAAAAGGTCCGGTCGCCCGGACTTTTTCCATTACTATAACTCTTTTTTTACACCAATGGAGAAGGCAAGATCTCCATTGTTTCACACTGTCTCGCTATGTTAAACGAGTTTAACATAGCGAGACAGCTTTAAAAAAAGCAACGGAGATTCTCTGCTGCTTTTTTAAAGCTGTCTCGCTATGTTAAACTCCTTTAACATAGCGAGACAGTTTGTAAAAAGCAATGGCGATCTTGCTTTCTCTGTTGCTTTTTTCAAAACTGTCTCGCTATGTTAAACTCCTTTAACATAGCGAAACAGTTTGTAAAAAGCAACGGAGATCTTGCTTTCTCTGTTGCTTTTGCCCACAGCTCTGATGTACTGCGTGGGCATATGCATGCGCAGTACATCAGAACTACCGCAGAATACTAGACAGCTGCGGAAGGGCAGCAAGGAGGCATTATACAATGCCATTATTTAAGAAAAGTAATTATTTTTTTCTTAAATAATGTCATTGTATAATAGCAATAACCCACTTCTGGGTGTGGGTAATGCTGGATTTACCCACGATTGGCTTTGTTTGGCCACTCGGGCTTTGCCCTCATGACCAAACCACACCAACCGTGGGTAAATCCAGCATTACCCACACCCAGGCGTGGGTTATTGCTATATGAATTATAGCAGAGGAATAATGAAATAATGGTAAAATACAAATTTGTTTATATAACAGATGAATTAGAAAACAGATTTATATGTAGACTATATACACATATTTAACTGTTGTCTGGAGTAGTTTGTCAGGGAGCATAGTGTGAGATTTCTCTCTCCCTGTCTGTCACTCTCTCTTATATATATATATAAATATATATATATACACGTGTGTATATATATATCAGCAGCCCCCCTTTTCCCATTTTCTACATGGAGTTGGGGTATTGTGTTAACTGTCACCTTCTCTCTCAATTCAGTGCCACACTCTTGCCTTATTCAACACTCATGCCTCACTGTCGCAGATCTTCTTTAATACAATCCATCTAACTTTTTGCTGGATGTCCTCATTTTCTATTACCTTCTTCCTATCTGTTTCAAATCTTCTTCAATAGATTGCCTTCTGCTTTTCTGCATGTATCCAAACCACCGTAATCTGATCTCCTTGATCTTTTCTGTAATTGGAGCTATTTTGGCTTCTGCTCTTATGTCCCGATTTCTTCATCCATCCCACAATGTGCATCCTACCACCCTTCTCAGGCACTTCATTTTCATCACCTCTAACTTTTTCATCTGCTCTGCCTTTACTACCCAGGTTTCTGCACCATACAGAAGTACTGGTTGCACCACTGTCTTGTGCACCTTACTTTTCAGCTTCTTTGGCCTTCTTCTGTCATAGACTACACCTGAGACTTTATGCCAGTTGGCTGCAGCCCCTCTGATTCTAGCTTTGACCTTTTCATTCAGACTTCCCTTCTCCTCAACCACCCCTCCCAGATACTTAAAGCTATTTACCTGTTCCATTATCTTCTCTTATATCTCAATTCTCAGCTTCTTGTGATTTCCCCAATTTGCTGCCATTACCACTGTCTTATCTGTGCTTAGTTTCATCACATGTGCCTTCAGTTTTGCTTTCCATTCCACTATCTTTTAATGAAGGTCTTGCTCAGAGTCAGTCTGTAATGCTACATTGTCTGCACACAGTAAATTTGTTGATCTGTCCCATCCAACATGTTGGCTAAAGTAGTCCATCACCAATTTGAACAGCAGTGGGCTCAGAGGTGAACCTTGGTGTATACCCACTCCCACTGGGAACCCCTCTGTGAGACTTGAACACTGTTAATAATTGAGTCATTGGGTACTTGTACATAGTCTGCACTAAATCGATCAATGTTTCTGGGACTTTGAACCATCACAGTACTGCCCAGATCAGTTTTCTTGGGACCTTGCCATAAGCTTTCTCCAAGTCTAAGAATGCCCAGTTAGACTCTTTCCTCATCTCTAGCTTCTACTGAAAGATCTGTCTCACTGCAAACATAGGGTCAGTTGTGCTGCATCCTGTTCTGACTCCAAACTGCTCATCTCCCATCTTACATTCTACTACTCTATGAATCCATTTATCAATCATCCTCTCCAGACCCTTCATGCAATGTGATAGGAGTGTGATGCCTCTGTACTGCCCACAGTTGTGGGTATCCCCTTTGTTCTTTTACACAGGCACAAGAGTAATCTGGGATACACCTTTCACTCCACCTTGCTATGAGTACCTTCAGGAGCCATTTTTCAGCTGTCTCAGCATCTTTATCATAATTGCTGTGAGCTCATCTGAGCCTGCTGCTTTCCTGACTTCATTTGTCTTGGTGTTATTCTTACTTCTTTTCTGGGGGGCTCCTCTTCTTATGTCATTGTAGGCTGTTTCTGGGGCAGTACAGTTTCAGTTGGGTTTTCTTCATTGAGAAGCTACTGGAAATACTCCATCCATCTGCCTTTGATGTCCAGTGGACTGCTGAGCAGGTTGTTGCTGGCATCCCTTATGAAGGGTGTCTGACTATCTTCTTTATCTTTCTGTCTTTGCCTTACAACCTGATGCATTTTCTTTGTGTCTCCTACCGAATCACTCTTCAGAAGTTGTTAGAGTGCCTCCAATGCCTTATTCTTTGCTATTATAGGCTCATAGGTTCATATATCTCATTTCTTCTCTGTTTTTACTGGCTTGTGTGAATAAGCACAAAGTTATCATTTTGTGAAATCACTCCCCTTCAACTATTTAAATTTATTGGTCATCCTTCTGTATTCCATAGTACCAGAATACAAAAGTGACCAGCCCCTTTCAATCTATCTTGCTGTTTGAAAATAGTGACTCTCCACTAAAACTTAACTTTTTAGACAGGTAAAACTTAAGTTACCTACTTTCACATCTAACACCTCTAGTGCACACTGCAGTGTTTAGGATAAACCATTTTTTTTCATTTTACCTTTAAGCATCCCTGTGACTAGCACTTGCTTTAAAACCTGCTGGAAAGCACTAGGATATCAAACTGATACAAGCACTCAACTCTTCTTGTTAATAAGGAGAAATTAATCGTAGGCACTAAACAGCCTATATTTGCAAAGTACCTTGCTAAGGTAAGGGAAAACCAACTCTTGTATTTTACAAAAAAAAAAAAAAAAAAAAAAAAAGCACCAAACCACAAATGACTAAGGGCCAGCTTCTGGTGATTTCTCCTGTCCACCTGGTGAATCTGGGCATACTGGGGCAATGCAGCAATTGCCTCATATACACAGAAAACCCTCTCCTCCTACCACCCAAGAATGCAACCTGCGAGAGATGCACTTACATAGCCAAACTGGAAGCAAAGCTCTCTCCACCCAAGATTGTGCTAGACAGTCAAGAGGAGAAGGTTAACACCCATACTACATGTCAAGCAACATATAGCCCTTTTAACTCACACCACCAACACCCACACATAGCAACACTAAACCCACATATGTGGAGGCCATTAACGTTAACCTCCCCAAGCAACAAGGACCTCTGAATCTGAAATGCAAACAAACACCAATCACAACCAAAATGTCACACAGCTCACAACACCAGTGTGCCACCCAACAACAGCCCCTAAGGCAAAACAACATACTCAACACTTAGTCATAGGTGACTCTATAGTCAGGCACACTTATGTCCCACTCACCAGGCTGAACAAGGAGAAAATTGCAGTCAGCTGCCTGTCGGGTGCCAGGGTCCACCACATAACGCATGCACTCAAGTCACTCCACAACAACTACAAATATGACTCTGTCATTGTCCATGTTGGAGTGAATGACTTGAGACGTACCTCCCTGGACTACATGAAAAGAGACATGGAAGAACTCTCGAAGCATGTGGCCCATGCAGGTATGACTCTAGCCCTGAGTAGCATCCTGCCTTCGCCCAGAGTGATACCACAATATAAAGACAAAATGATTGACTTTAACAATTGATTAAGCTTCTGGTGTCATTCAAAGGGGATCCAGTATCTGTCTGCCTGGGAAAACATGATCAACAGACCACGATGCTTTACCAGAGTTGGTCTGCACCTGTCGCCTCTGGGATTCAGATTACTGGCTAAGGCTCTTGCCACCACTATAGTGCCTTTTTTAGGCAAAGTTCAAAGGCCAAAACCACCACCATAACAGTTACAAGCATGCCAAATCTGAAGGTAATGTAACCTAATACCAGAAGTCTAAACTTCAAAATGCACTATTTCAAGGCACTCCTGTAAATGGAGAACATCAATATCTGTGCAGTAACTGAGACCTGGTTCAAGGCTCCAGAGAGCACCCCTAAAATATATTTGCAACAAAAATAAAAAAGCAGAGGAATAAGCAATACGACCAAGTAGAAAGATCCAACACAGTTTTATTACCCTTCTCTAGCGCCTCGGCTCACGCCTTCTAGGAGAATGAGTATCACAAACACTTCCAGATTATTTATACCATACAATAACCTTAATTACAAAGCCAATAAAACAATTTAACAATCAATGAATCAATTAATTTACAATGTATTTCATTCATAAAAATACTCTCCAATTGCATTCTACATTAATACCACTAGGTGTCAGTGTGTTATACTTTAATATAAAAACTGTTTCCTTATATAGCAGCTTTTGTTTAACTAAATTACTATCATCATTATTAGTTATTATCTGTTCCAAAACTGTTGCCAATAAACCCTCAGGTACACTATTATGATAATCTCTAAAATGTACTGCTAAAGGGCTTTCTAACTTATTATTTTTTATATCTCTTACATGTTCCTGAAGTCGGACCTTGAAAGCTCTTTTACTTTCCCCTATATAAAACAGTCCACATGGACACTTTATAGCATAAACTATTGCTATTGAATTGCAAGAAAAAATTCCACAAGGTCTAAAAACCCTACCATTAATACATTCAAATGTTTTACTTACATATTTACACGAAATGCACTTCCTACACTGAAATGTTCCCATTAAGGCTATCTCTATTGGTAAATTAATGTTTGGACTGGAGTACTTAGCATGTACTAACATGTCCTTAAGATTTCTCCCTCTTTTATAAGAAAATGTAATACTTGTTGGAATAATTTCTACTAAATCTCTATATTTAAATAAAAAAGGCCAATATTTTTGTACTGCTTTTTTAACTTCTTCTGTCATTAAATCGTATGACAAGACAAAAAACATCTGTTTATCAGAACATTTATTTTTTTCTCCTTTCTTTATCTTACTGTTTTTATTTTTATTTGCCAGAGATCCTTCATTCTTAGCTCTTTGTAAAGATAACATAACTTCTTTTTCATTATAATTTCTTCTTATAAATAAATCAACGGTCTTTCAGAGTTCTATTTCCAATTCATTACTATTATTGCACAGCCTCATAATTCTAATAAATTCTCCATACGGTAAAGATTTTATAAGGTGAGAAGGATGGTGACTTAATCCATCTAAAAAATGTAAATTTTCAAATTTCCTATAAACTCTTGTAACTATCTTACCATTACTCATCCCCTCCAAAGTCAAATCCAAAAAATTAACTTTACTACCCACTTGAAAATCATCAAATTCTAGTCCAAATTGATTTTTTTGTAAATCTTTTTTAAAACCTTCTAACTCACCTATGCCACCCCTACAAATAAAAATTAAATCATCAATGTATCGATAATAACTTATTACATATTTCTTATAAAATTCCAAATGATACAAAAAATCAATCTCAAAGCAATTCATCAAAATATTTGCATACATCGGGGCAAAACTTGCCCCCATGGCTGTACCTTTTAGTTGATGAAATAACTGACCATCGAAATAAAAATAATTGTTCTTGAGACAAAATTCCACTAAATCTATAATATAAAATGACTGAGGGTTGTCACCTAATGTTTTTCTTAAAGCTTGCAAACCATGCTCATGTTTTATACTTGTATATAGGCTTTTCACATCAGCTGTAAACCAAAACATACCCTCAGTCCATTTTATTAAAGATATCTTATTCAAGAATTCAAAACTATCTCTAATATATGATGTCTGTTTCTTCACATAAGGGTACAAAAAACTGTGCAAAAAAAATCCCCATATTATGTAAAAAATATTTACATGCTGATACAATAGGGCGTCCCGGAGGACAATTCACGTTTTTGTGTACCTTCGGTAAGCAGTAAAACAAAGCTATCTCATGATTATTAATCTTAAATTTCTTCGTTATATCATCTTTTGAAAAATACACAACACAACAACTACAAATATGACTCTGTCATTGTCCATGTTGGAGTGAATGACTTGAGACGTACCTCCCTGGACTACATGAAAAGAGACATGGAAGAACTCTCGAAGCATGTGGCCCATGCAGGTATGACTCTAGCCCTGAGTAGCATCCTGCCTTCACCCAGAGTGATACCACAATATAAAGACAAAATGATTGACTTTAACAATTGATTAAGCTTCTGGTGTCATTCAAAGGGGATCCAGTATCTGTCTGCCTGGGAAAACATGATCAACAGACCACGATGCTTTACCAGAGTTGGTCTGCACCTGTCGCCTCTGGGATTCAGATTACTGGCTAAGGCTCTTGCCACCCCTATAGTGCCTTTTTTAGGCAAAGTTCAAAGGCCAAAACCACCACCATAACAGTTACAAGCATGCCAAATCTGAAGGTAATGTAACCCAATACCAGAAGTCTAAACTTCAAAATGCACTATTTCAAGGCACTCCTGTAAATGGAGAACATCAATATCTGTGCAGTAACTGAGACCTGGTTCAAGGCTCCAGAGAGCACCCCTAAAATACAAGGCTACAACTCTTACCACACTTTTTGGCTACCAAGCCAGGACCGAAACACTAAAGGTGGAGGAGTGTCCATATTCACCAAGGATATTCACAACACAAGGCTAATTGCCCAACACAATGCATCTGAAATTCTCCAAGTGCAACTAACACTAGGGAAGACTGCATTCCAAACTGTAGCTTGCTACAGATCCCCCACCATGCACCAAGAGTCTCACTACACCTTTCTAAACATATTGGAAAATATTAAGATACAACCAAACACCCTAATACTGGGTGATTTCAACTACCCTGCCATTAACTGGGAAAACTACTCGTGTACCAACACCTTTGCCCACCGGTTCTTGGAATTCATAAATTCCAAAGCCCTGGATCAACTAATCCTTAGTCCCACCAGGGGCTCCAATATCCTAGACCTGGTCATTACCAACATGGGAAATTGATGCTCCACACCTACAGTCACCCGCTTGTTGGTCAGGTCTGACCGTAAGCTAATCACCCTTGACATCCACATCCCACCCCCAGCCCCCAGTAAGGAAACCTCCATAAAAAACTTATCCAAAGCCAACTTCATGCTACTCAAGTCAGAAGTGACAAACTCCATGACACCCATGCAGACGAAAACTGAAAGTTCGACCGCTGAATCCTACACTAAGGCACTGTACAAGCACATCCACTAGTGCATGAATCGTGCCATCCCCAATAGAACCAAGACACTCTCCTCCAAAAGAAGGAAGCCAATCTGGTGGTCCCTTGCCATAAGCAAACTTTACAACAAAAGGAAGAAACTGTTGCAGAAAAGAGAAAAATCCCAGGATGCAAAAAAGTCCCTTAGCAGCCTCAGTAAGAAGCTGAGATCTCTCATAAAATCCTCCAAAGCTAGTTACGAAAATAAAATTGTCAAAGATTCCAAAGACAACCACCAGGCATTCTATAGCTCTATCAAGAATCTAAATGGCAATGCTCAGATCTGCTCTGAGCTACAACAGAATGGCATTAAATATACTGATCCCAAGGATATTGCCAATATCCTGGCAGATTGATTCAGTGCAAACTTCATTCCTCTCTCACCCCCTAAACGGCCCATCTCAACACTGAAAAATTTCCAAATTCTGGTAATAATGACCATACAGGTAAAAAACACACTCTCCAAAGCTAAGAATACAGCATCCATGGGAACAAACGACATCCCAGGCTGTGTACTTCATGAACTACAAAATGAACTGACACCTCACCTAAGTGTCATGTTTAATCATAGCCTCACCTCAGGCTTTGTGCCCACTAAGTGGTGCACAGCTGCAGTTATCCCACTCCACAAGGGGGAATCCACCTTGGATCCCAGGAACTACCGTCCCATCAGTCTGACAAGCCTGATCTGCAAGGCCATGGAACATATTATCATGGAACTTATAAACAAGGAAAATGGCAACCTTCAAACACTGGACCCCATGCAGTTTGGGTTTGTGAAGGGCTGATCTAGTCTCCAGAACCTGATTGACTTCTTCAAATCAGTATCCAGAGGTGTGGACAAGGGTAAGGTGGTCCACACAGCCTATCTGGACTTTTCCAAGGCCTTTGACACCATCCCCCACTCTGGAATCATAGAAAAATTTACTAAGCTGGGCATTAATCCCTACATCACTCTCCAACTGGCTTACTGACAGAACCCACACTGTAAAAGTAGCTGACTCCAAATCCAGCTCCAGACAAGTGACAAGTGGAGTACCTCAGGGTTCAGTCCTGGGACCGCTCTTGTTTGGCATCTACTTCTCTGAAGTACAGGCCAACACTAAGGGACTCTGGCTAACAAATTTCACATATGACTACAAACTGGGTGCCATTATTAAATCCCCAAATGATGTGGATGTTCTACTAAAGAGCCTTACAGAAACAGATGCTTGGTGCCATAGCCATGGGCTCAAGCTCAATGCCAAGAAATGCATAATTATCCCCTTTGGGAAAAAAACATATACCCATGAATTACCACATAGGTGGCAGTACACTAAACACCAAAAGTGTGATAAGAGACTTTGGGACACAGGTGGACAGTGATCTCACCTTTGATAACTACATTGCCACAACAGTCAGGAAATCTTTCTATGTGGCACATCTCATCACTAAGGTGTTTTCATCCAGAAAAAAGGAGGTCATTATCTCACTGTACTCATCCCTCATTAGACCCATTATAGAATACAATGCCCCATTTGGTATGTACCTCTCAAGACATCTGCAGCAACTGGAAAGTCCACAGAAATACCTCACTAAAAGAATCACAGACCTAAAGCAGATGCCCTATGCTGACAATCTAAAAAAACTCCACCTATACTCTATCGCATATCGTCTACTCACAGGCGATCTCTGCTTAACATACAAGTCCATGTCAAACCCAGAGCTGTTGGACATGCTACACTTAAAGAAATCAAAATCTCTCAGAGGCACATGCTCCAGGGATCTAAACCTTGTCATCACAATGAACAAAACATGCTGGAGGGATAGGTTCCTGACCTAGAGACTCCCCAGACTCTGAAATAGAATGCCCATACATGTCAAGCAGAGCGCCTCTTTGGCCCTCTTCAAAAGGAATCTTCATGATTGGATGGGAGATAGGAAATTCACCCCCGGGGATCACGTCAGTTGCCCTGCTAGACAGGAATCCAGGGAAGTTAATACTGTGAGAAGAAATAGCCATGGAATTGTTATGGCTAGGCTTATATAGGCCCTAGGGCCGATAGCCTAGTACCAACCTATGAACCTATTCTACCCCAGTGCCTTTTCCTTACTTGGAGAGAGTCTACCTGAGTTGCATATTGGTTACTCTTGTATATGATCTTGTGACTGTCTGCCTTCCAGAACCATGTTTTAGCTATTATCAAGCCATTTGCCAGACAGAAGTCTAAAATGGCTTCTCCTTCTTTATTACTGTTGCCCCACCCATGTGGACCCAGGCAGTCCTCATATCCTATTCTATGTATCCCTATATGTGTATTCATTATCAAGACCAATCCATGTTGTCCTGCTTTATCTAGTAGGTCCTGCAACTGCTGTCTGAATGCACCCTTTTCCTCACTATCACAACTCTGCTGTGGGGCATAGGCTGAGATTATGAATACTGCCCTATCATTACACTGGAATCTGATTGCCAAGAGTCTGCCATTAATTCTGATGATATTATTTTCCCAAATGCCCTCTTTCAAAGCAACACCCACATCAACACATAGAGCTATATTTTACAGAGCCTCTACCTCTAAGCCCATAAGGCAAGCCACCACACAGTCCAACATTCTAGTCATTGGAGACTCCATCGTAAGACACACTGATGTTCCCCTAACCAGGCTCAGTAAGGAGAAAGTTACAGTCAGCTGCTTATCAGGGGCTAGGATGTACTACATTACACATGCATGACTGAGGTAATTGGACCACAATTATCAATATGACTCAGTCATAGTCCATGTAGGAGTAAATTATCTGAGATGTACCTCCCGAGACTGTATGAAGAGAGGCATCATGGAGCTCTTGGAATTTCTCTCTCAGGCTGGTATGAGCCTAGCGTTAAGCAGCATTTTACCTTCTCCAAAGATGATGCCATAATACAAACACAAGATAATTGACTTTAACAACTGGCTTAGTTTCTGCTGTCATTCTAAGGGAGTGCAATATTTGTCAGCCTGAAAGGAGATGGTCAACAGACCCTGCTGGTTGCCAGGTATGGTCTGCACCTGTCCCCTCTAGGCTTTCAAATATTAGCTAAAATATTGTCTTCCCCCATAGTGCCTTTTTTAGGCAAAGCAAACTGAAAGTAGTTCTGACATAGCAAATCAAAACCAAGAAAATCTAAAGGTATTACTTCTTAATGCTAGGAGTCTAAACAAAAAAAACTCCACTCCCAGGAAGCTCTCTTTACCCTAGAGAATGCTGGCATCTGTGTGGTCACTGAGATATGGCTTAATGCCGCGGAGAGCACACCAGCAGTGTAAGGATATAATGCTTTCCACACATTAAGTCCAGCTGCTTCACAGGCAGGGACTAAAGATGGAGGTGTCTCTATTTATATCAAAAATAAATACACTTCAAGGCTGGTCAAACAGGACAATGCACTTGAGCTGCTCCATGTTCAAATCACCATAGGTAAAATCTAATACCACTTCCTTGCAAGCTAAAGGTCCCCCTCTATGACCCAGGCAACCTATACCATGTATTTAAGCTTATTAGAAACACTAATCACCCAACCAAATACAATACTCATGGGTGAGTTTAATTATCCCAGTATTAACTGGGAATCCTGTATGACACCAAATGTACATGCACAGAGATTCCTTGATTTTATAAACACAAATTCCCTGGACCAGATAGTCAAATCACCAACCATGAGTGCAACCATACTGGATACAGTCCTCACTAATATGGGAGACTGCTGCACACCGCATAATGTAATGCCTTTCCTTGTAATGTCAGACCACAAAATGGTCTCCTTTGAAATAAAAATAAAACCTGGATCCCCAGCTAAACCTGGAATATTCAGGAACTATTCTAAGGCTAACCTGATATTAAGTGAACTTGGCAAAATTGCAAGCCCCCATAAACCCTGAGAACACTGCTACCCATGCACAACTGTTCACAGAAACCCATCATGTTAATAGCTGCATAGAGGCAGCTGTAGTCACCAAGAAGAGGTACAGAACTAACTCAAAAAACAAGCCACCTTGGTGGAATCACAAAATCAATGGGCTGTATAACAGGAGGAAGAAAATCATGGCAAACATTAGGAGGTGCAGTACCCAGCAGGATAAAAACACTCTCATCAAACTAAACAACTCAGAGGACAAATAAAGTCTATTAAAGCCACATTTGAGGTACGTTTAGCCTTCCAGGCCAAGGACAACCACAAAGCATTATTTAGCTATGTCCACAACCTCAAAGGCAATACATAATTGTATGCAGAGTTCAATGAAATTAGAGCCACGTACAGTGAGCCAGAAGATATAACAAACCTCCTGGCTGATAATGTCAGCTCCAACTTTACCCCTCTTTCCTCCTCAACCTTCCCTTAGGAAATATCATCAAATATAACTCCCTCTACTATCACTAGGGAACAGGCCCTTAATGCTCTCTCTAAGACCAAGAGCACTGCATCAGTGGGCCAGACAATATCCCAGAATGCTTTCTAAATAGCATGAAACATGACCTATCAAGGCCACTGGAATTACTATTTCACTTATACCCTCCAAACAGGCTTCATGCCTCATGAATGGAGAAAGGCAACAGTCATCCCTCTGCTCAAAGGTGGGCCATCTACAGACCCTGGAAACTACAGACCCATAAGCCTCATTAGTCTTATATGTAAAGCCATGGAAACATTATCATGGAGATGATCAACAGAGATATAGTAAACTTCTACACACTGGACCCAACCCAGTTTGGTTTCATCAAGGGCAAATCATGCCTACTCAGCCTGGTGGACCTTTTTGAGAAACTCACCAAAGCAATGGATGAGGGAAAAATCATTCAGACTGTCTACCTTGACCTGGCCAAGGCATTTGACACTATACCTCACTTGGGCATTGTTGACAAACTCAAGAGCTTCGGTACAAATCCATATGTCACTTGGTGGATAGTTAATTGGCTCACAGACAGTACCTAGGAAGTTAGAAATGCGGAGTCCACCTCTACAAAGAAGCCAGTTACAAGTGGCGTCCCTCAGGAATTAGTTCTTGGACCGTTCCTTTTGGAAATTTATTTCTCAGAAGTCAAGGCCAATGTCAGTGGTCTCTGGATGACTAAATTTGCAGATGATTGCAAATTAGGAGCTGTCATTGTATCTCACACTGACAGAAATATTCTCTAGGAGGGACTGACACAGACAAACAACTGGTGTCCGAGCCATGGAGTAAAACTAAATGACAAGAAATGCATAATTGTATCCTTTGAAAAATCACCCATCCCTGGTAACTGTAATATTAACAACCCACCCCTTAGAGTTGACACAGTAGTCAGGAACGTAGGGACAGTAATCTAGCCTTTGACCATCACGTGTCAACAGTGGTGAGGAAACCATTCTATGTTGCTCAACTTATAAACAAAGGTATGGCATCTAAGTCCAAGGAGGTCATTGTTCCACTGTATTCGGCATTCATCAGACCTATCATTGAGTACAATGCCCCTTTTAGTATGTACCTAACCAGGCATAATCATCACAAAGGTTCCTCACTAAAAGACTACAGGTTGCAAGTAAAATGTCCTGTGCAAACTGCCTCAAGGCCCTATCCCTGTATTCTGTCTCCTAATAGCTTTTGAGGGGAGATCTATGCCTGGCATACAGGGCATTGTCAGACCCTACCCTGTTGGGCCTCCTGCATATCCAAAAAACAAACAGAGCCAGAATTACCTGCTCTAAAGACATAAACCTTGTCTGTGATGTAAATAGGACCTGCTGGAGAGATAGGTATGTATAGAGTATAAAATAAACCAAGCAACGCCTGTACTGAAAAAGTGTTTAATAAAACAGAACTTTCAGGTCAAACAAACCCTTAATCAGTGTATACACTGATGAAGGGTTTGTTTGACCTGAAAGCTATGTTTTATTAAACACTTGTTCAGTACTAGTGTTGCTTGGTTTATTTTATACTCTATTCAGCATTGGCTTTATGGACTAAGCTTTGTTCTGCAATGGTTTG